>NC_048595.1:16866209-17028115 GCF_003668045.3 Cricetulus griseus
TGATGTCAGAAGACACCCAGATGTCACACAGGATTTGGCCAAAGTTCCAGGTGCGGGTAGTGGTATAGGCTATGCTGATGGGCATGACCAAGATAGAAACTAAGAGGTCGGTGGTGGCCAAGGAGCCAATGAGATAATTGGCAGGGGTGTGGAGCTTCTTGGTGAGTAGGATGGTGGTAAGTACAAAGCCATTGGAGAGTACAGTGGCCAGTGTGATGACGGAAAGGACAACTACAAGGGAGATTTTGAGTGCCTGCAGGACCTGTGGGTCCCAAGTCCCTGTAGTATTCAGGGATCTGTTGGAGGCCTCCTGGGAAAGGCCTTCTATGGACTGGTTTGGCAAAGACATACTCAGTGTTGCTCTCTTTCCACAGACTTCTACACACACGGCTCCCTCCTTCACTGTTGTCCCACCCAAAGAGCAAGGTCATCCTTCGGCTGCACAATTGTGGAGGCCATACATCAGAACAGAGCACAGCAAAAAAGACCTCAAGGCATGGCCAGGAAAGAACCACTAGCTACTTCTGGAAGAAGACAAACCCATAGGCATCTTTGGGTTCTGGATCCTTTCCTAGCAGATGTTCCATCTCAGGGGACACCTGATGATTTGTTAGACAATTACCAGGGTCTCACAGGAGGACAGGCAGAGTGCTGGGGTTTTCCTTGCCCTTGGCATTCTAGCTCTTTTCAAAACATAAGACTTCAACATATTGAACAGAAACTTTAACATTTCCTTGTTCGTACTTAGAGAAGATTCTGGATATCATGTCACTTCCAGAGAGCTTTTAAAGCTGGAGACAAGAAGCTGCAGCTGGTTCAGAGGTGTGCCATCCACAGCTCCATTTTCCCAGGCTCCTCCCGACAAAGTCATGAGTCCTCAGTGTTGGTTCTATCCTGCTGGCGGCTTCCGAGTCTGACCAGACAAAACATTCCCGTTACCAAGACTCAAAGAATGCATGAGCTAGGAGAAGGCAAAACCGACGGACGGGTCACCGCTGGTTCACGGAGATGGAGACACATTCAGAAGCCCTGAGGTTTGAGAAAAAAAGAAAAAGAAAAGAAAAGCAGGGATCAGATTCTACAAGGAGGACCCTGAAATGGTAGGATGAAAAGGATACTGCTTTATGCTGTCCCTGGTGCTGTGAACTTGACTTTCTCAAAATGGGGCACACGGCAGCGGTGGTATGCCCCACCCACACAATTCCCAGGGGGGACAGAGTGTCCTAGCTGTTGGAAGTATCACAAGCACATGAAGTCAGCGCTGTAAAGTGAATCAGAAAACGTCACTCTGTTTATGCAGCAGTGAAAGCTAAACAAAACCAAACTGGGCCTGGGGGCAAGAAAGAACACCATATTGTCACCACGCGTTGTCTGAGGGGGGAGGGTGACTTACTACCACTCATCTGACTTTCCAAATTTCCTAGCGTCAGCACAAATGACTTTGCAGGGGAGGGAGAAAGGGGACGGTGGTGTTTTTTTGAGACATGGTCTCATGTAGCCCAAGTTGACTTTAAATTCACTCTGTTGTCTAGGATGACTTTGAACTCTTGATCCCTTGTCTCTACTTTTTAAATTGTAGGATTACAGACGCCCACCATCATGCCTGGTTCCTGACTGATTCTTTTTTTTTTAAATTTATTTACTTATTTTTATTATATATACAGTGTTCTGTCTGCATATTTGCCTGCACACAAGAAGAAGGCACCAGATCTCATGATAGATGGTTGTGAACCACCATGTGGTTGCTGGGAATTGAACTCAGGACTTCTGGAAGAGCAGTCCAGTGCTCTTAACCTCTGAGCCATCTCTCCAGCTCCACCCCCGCCCCCAACTGATTCTTAAAACAAACAAAACCTATAATGAGCCATGAATAGTGGCACATGCCATTAATCCCAGCACTCAGGAGACAGAGACAGAGTTTTGTGAGTTTGAGGCCAACCTGATTAGCAAGTTCCAGGCCAATAAGGACTGCATAGTAAAATCCTGTCTCAAAAAACAAAACAAAAACAACAAAAAACCTACAACAAAATGTTTCTTTTTTGGGGGGGACGATTCGAGACAGGGTTTCTCTGTAGGTTTGGAGACTGTCCTGGAACTCTCTTTGAAGACCAGGCTGGCCTTGAACTCACAGAGATCTGCCTGCCTCTGCCTCCCGAATGCTGGGACTAAAGGCCTGTGCCACTACTACCCGGCAATAAAACATTTCTTATGAAGTAAAAAAAGTTAACTGCTGGCATTCGGGTATTGTGAGGCAGGTGCAAGGTGAGAGCTCTAAGGACCCCAGTGGTTTGAAGCTAGTGTCATCTGTCTGAATAATGGCTTCACTGAGAACTGCATGGCCATGGCTGGAACGATGGTGTGTAAAGTGGCAGACTATGTCTGGAGCAAGGACTTCCAGGACTATCTCATGAGTACACACTTCTGGAGCCCAGTTGCTGTCTGTGATCTCCCCATTGCTCTTGTCAATGGCATGAAGAAGTCTCCAGGGATTATCAGTGGGTGGATGACTTTAACTGTCTATTGCTATGAGATTTGCCTACAAGGTACAACCTGGAATCTAGCTTCTGTTTGCATGCCCTGTAACAAATGAAGTAGATCAGCTCATTCAGGGGGGCGGCTTATTAGCTATGAGATGAGTAAGCAGCTGCATAGCAATGCAAGGATCAGATCTAGAAAAGGGACAGGGCCTGCTGGGTGGTGGTGGCCCATGCCTTTAATCCCAGTGCTCAGGAGGCAGAAGCAGGTGGATTTCTGTGAGGCCAGCTAGGTCTACACAGCAAGTTCCAGGACAGCTGGCTCTACACAGAGAAACCCTGTTTTTTGTTTTTTTTTTTTGTTTTTTTTTTTTTTTTTAAAAAAAGACACTGCTGTGAGCCACAGATCACATCAACATAAATCGTCTTGCTGAGGGGAAAACACAGAATGCTATCTTTAATAACCATGCCAACATTATAGAATAGGTGAGAGTCCCTAGACCAACTCTCTATTGCCTTATCAATGCTAAAATTTATTTGTCTTCATCAAATAGTTCAAAATATACAACTAATTTAATAATTGTGAATGATGGTTTTACCTGTAGTAATGCATAGTAATATGTATGTTATCTATTGGGATTTGTGTAATAAAAATGTAAGGGAACAAAATTTTATAATTATAAGCACTCACAAACTCAAAATTCTTGACTTTTTTTTTAAAAAATGACTATAGTATATCCTTCAGTGGGCATGTTTACACATAATTTCCCCTAGTAACAAGAACCAGTAATTTCCATGATTTGTAGATGCAGATCTGTAATTTAATGGCAATAAATGATTTAAATATTTGTTTTTTTAAAAAAAAGTTAACTGCTAAATTTTAAATCCTTGAGCACTTTTCATGATAGAAATTCATCTCCAGAGAAAGAATTCAACTTTATAAATGGAAACAGGATGTTTGGCCCCGTGGGTTAGTTGGTTTGATTTTAAGGTTTATTATTTTTTTATTTATTTGAGAGAGAGAGAGTGTGTGTGTGTGTATGATGTGTATCCATGTATATACACATCTGTGTAGAATTCAAGCATTCCTGTGCTACAGTGTGTGTGATTGTGAGGACAACCTCAGGTGTCAGTCTTCAACTTCCACCTTGTTTCTGAGACGCCATCTCTCTCTCCTTAGTCGTTTTTGCATGAGGCAGACTCACAAGCTTCAGAGGACTTGCCTCTTTTTATCTCCCATCTCGCTGTAGGAGCTGCTGCACCTGCTTTGATGTGTGTTCTGACATGTGTGTCTGCTCTACATAGTGAATCCCAGGCCAGCCGGGGCTACTCAGTGGGACCCTGTCTCAAAAAAAAACAAAACAACCACAATAACAAAAAGCATCCTATCATCCCAGTGCTTTGCAGGTGGAGGTAGGAAGATTAGGCCAGCCTCAGTTATATTGCAAGTTTGAGGTCAGTTTAGGTTACATGAGACCCTGTCTCCAAGAAAGGAAGGGAGGAAGGGAGGGAGGAAAAAATAATCCCCCCAAACAACCCTAAATGCTAACTTGAAAACATATCCCAAATTTGCAAGATATTATTATTATTATCATCATTATTACTACGACTACTGTTTGGAGGCATGGTCTTACTATCTAGCCCTGGCTGGCCTAGAATTCATAATATAGACCAAGCTGGTCTGAACTCACAGACAAGAGCCAGCCTTTGCCTCCCCGGTACTGGGTTAAAGGCACACCCAGTCTGTTATTGTTATTATTATTATTAATGGCATTCTTGCTACGCTAGAGGCACTGAGCTAGTACAGGGTCTGAGTCATCCAACCTGTCCGGTGGGTGATAGATCCTCCAACTTATAAATTGGCCAATGGGTGTTCAGAGAGGTGATGTCACCCAGCTGGAAGTAGAAGGACTGAGTCCAGAGCTCTCCAAATCTCTATCCTTCTTCAAATTTTGCAATCCAGGAAGAAAAGCCTCAAGGCACAGGTATGGCCCCAGGGGCAATAAGTGACAAAACAATTCTCCTGCCTCCTCCTGCCCTGGGCTCCATTCCAAGTCTGCAGCTGCTTTTCCTTCCTACAGCTCACAGGGAAGATGTGAAGTCAGATTGGATCCTTAGGAATTTTCTTGCCTGCAGACAGCCGAGGTGGACTTGCTACTGTCATGTCCCACAGCAGGCTGGTGTGCCTGCCCCACACACTCAGGTGGCTCCAGACATTCCAGCAACTCCCTGCAGGAAGAGTCATGGGCTGGGAAAGTAGAAAGGCTGGTAGGCAGGCAAGCCCTCAGTGACATCTTGGGAAGAGGGACAGAGACAAAGGAGATGGCCTTTGTTGGGGGCTTGCCCTGGAACTTTTCAAGGAAGTGACATCATGCTAGAGCTTTAGGTTTTCCTTTTTCCTTCCTGAATCTTGGGAGACTTGTCCTTAACCCTTTCACCTTTTGAGGCACAGACTACAGAACTACAGACAACTGCTTTTCTCCATCACAGCTCACATAACAAAATAGGGACACAAATAAGGATGACCATCAGATGTTGCTTTCACCCAGGAGGTGAGGGAACAATTTTTGGTGTTTTATTTGTTGTTGTTGTTTGTTTGTTTGTTTTTTGAGACAGAGTTTATCTGTGTAGCCCTGGCTGTCCTGGAACTTGATCTGTAGACCAGGCTGGCCTTGAACTCACAGAGATCCACCTGCCTCTGCCTCCTGAGTGATGGTGTTAAAGGTGCGCACTACCACCTCCAGGCTTGAGGAAACAATTTTTAATCTGATCAAGCTGGTGTGTGAGCAGGTGAGATCATAAGAAGTGTCACCACCTGAGAGTAAGCTGGAAAGGCCCCGTAGACACACGAATGTCACACGAATGATGTGATGAGCACCACAGAGAGGACCTATGCTCCCATTTCTATGCATGCTTGCTCAATGGACAGACAAACGTCTATGTTCACAAGCTCATGGGAACATGAATGGTGTTGGTTGTTGGTGGTCCCACCTCTAAGAGCAAACAACCAGAAAGAAATGAATTAACCCTCAATGGGGAGACCAGCCCATCCCCAACACAGAGGTCTATAGTGTCCTACTTTTTCATTTCATTTCATTTTGTGTGTGTGTGTGTGTGTGTGTGTGTGTGTGTGTGTGTGTGTGTGTGTGTGTGTGTTTGTGTGTTGAGACAGAATCTCACTGCCTTACCAGGACTTTGCGTATGGTAGGTAAGCACTCTTTATTCTTTAATCTGCATACATACATAGATATGTATATACACATATACATACATATATACACATACTACTTTGTAGGAAATAACATATTTGTAAATAAAGGAAAACAATCTGAAGAGAGTAGCATCAATAGAGAAAAAAGCTAATTGAGAAGGGGGGAATAGAATTGCCTGGGGAAAGGAAGAAGCCCCACCCTTGGGTGTCCATGAGTGTCCTCCTCCCAGGACCTTCACTTGTGCCGTTCAATCTTCTCCCGGTTAAGTCAATTCAAATGGGCCCAGCAGGCCCTGGAAAGTCACACAAGACAGATTGTTCAGAAGTCTCTTTACATCCTGGCCCCTCCTTGCCTGTCAATTAGAGCAACACCACTTTTCTCCCAGAATTCTTCTGTGGTTTCAGCAAAGTCAGGACACCCTTGGTAGAGAGACTGGCTCCCAGCAGGGCTCCTCTCCACCCTTAACCTAATCTTCCTGCCCCTTTTCCTTTCTGAAGGGTCTTTAACCGAGTCATAAAACCTGCCAGAAACAAAGCCGATGTGTGACTCTAATGGATCTGCAGAAGCCAGTCTCAACCTTTTAGAGCAAGGGAGAAAAATCCAGGTTTTTCTGATCAAAGATTTGTTGCAGTAGAATAAATCTCCCACAGAGGAATTCATGTCTGTTTTTTATGTGGGAGCGTGTTGTACGGATGAGTGAACCCCGGACAGGGAAACAGCTCTCCACAAATCTGAGCACTTTCCGTTTTACAAAGGCCTCCACAGCTGTTATCTGATTCTGCTCCCCATTCTGTGTGGGACCTCCTACAGGCAGAACCCCTCTCTACCCAGAAAATCAACCTACCACGCATGCCTCCTAGAGATGGAGTGAAGGTTAAATGTAATAATGAATATGATCTAGACAGAAAAGTCTTCCCATGGCTATGGCTCTCCCTCCCTTCTTCCCTCCCTCTTTCTCTCTCTCCCCCTCCCTCTCTTCCTCTCCTCCCTCTCTCTTTGTATGTGTGAAAGTGCTAATTTTAAGCTTTAATCATTATCTTGAGAAACAAATAAATCAGTTTCCAGGTTCAATCTCTTAAATTATAAAATATGGAAAATGGGGCTGGAGAGATGGCTCAACATTGAAGAGGAGTCCACTTTGGAACCCAGAAACCACATCAGACAGCTCACAACTTTGGCCTCCTCAGGTACCTGCACTCCTGCGAGTACACGCCCCCCCCCCATACAATTAAAATAAAAATCTTTAAAAAAATTGGAAACTATTTGTTGGGCATGCTGACCTTTAGTCTTAACACTTGGCACACAGAGGCAGGCAGATTTCTGTCAGTTTGAGGCCAGCTTGCTATATAGAGTGAGTTCCAGGGCAGCCGGGGATCTGTAGAGAGATCCTGTCTCAAAAACAAAACAAAACAAAAACAAAACAAAAAAACACACACACAAAACAAAAACAAAACAAAACAAAAAACCCAAAATCTGGAAAATAGAAAGGAAAGATAGACACTTTCTTTCTTTCTTTCTTTCTTTCTTTCTTTCTTTCTTTCTTTCTTTTTCTTTGCATTGTGTATCCCAGGAGGGCCTTAAAATCATTATGTAGCCATGTGCCCTGTTTGTGTGACCCTGGGCCAACCCAGGCTAAGCAAGCATTCTACCAACTGAACTACATCCCCAGTCCCAATAGGCAGATCCTTGGCCTAGCACCTCCAGGCCTGTCTGCCCAACAAGCATGAGAAGAGGCTTGGGGCTAGAGCTCAGAAGCAGAGGACTTGCCTGGAATACAGGATGTCCTGGGGTGGATCCCAGCACTGAAAAATAAAAAGCATGCATGAATGTCCACCAAAAGATGCAAGATGCATGCACAAGTTGTTCCCAGGAACTCACTATTTCTAACAACTCTAAATGGAATCTACCTAAAGGGACAGCAGAAGTGATAAATGACTGTGGAATATCCATTCAGCACACAGTATGTCAGAGAATGACCCCAGACAACCACATTAGGTCAAGAAGTAGCCAGATACCAGCTGCAATGGGACTGTATAAAGTTCTCCAGCCTGCAAAGTGATCCCCTTTACTGGTCTCCCACTAACCTGTTTTAATCCCCCTGCAGTGACTTGCAGTGAGACGACTAGAGGGCAGAAAAGTCTGTCATGATAGTTGAGACACTTGGCTGGGTTTAGAATGTGAACCTTAATAGGAGGGACCTCTGGGGGCAACATATGTTTTGTTTCTGGAACTGTGAAAATTCACCAGGCCATGTGCTTGGGTTTGGGGAATATTTGCTTTTACACCTCCCCAAACTAGTGAATATCAGTTAGATGCCAAATGGCCGAAAGAGCATCCAAGGCACCAGTTCTATAGGTCACAGGTTGACCTCAGGCTCATCAGTTGAACTTCTATGCTATTTCTTCCTATAGGAAATGAAGATAATAGAGGCCCCAGCACCACACAGCTAGCTGCTGTGTGTGATTGAACTGTGTCAGGGTGGAAAGTGTCAGGTGCCTAACAAATACTCCATCAACTGTAACCACTGTGCGCCCCCCCCCTCCAAGTTATCTGCTGCCCTCCATGCTTTCGACGCTCAGAGTCACTCTGGTCGTAAAATACAACATGGAACGTCCCAGAAATAAACAATTCCTACGTTGTAAATCGTGCCTCGTTCTGAGCAGATAATAAAATCTTCTACAGTCCTGTTTAGACTGGCCCAGAGGTGAGTCATCCTTTGCTTGGTAGAGCCAAGCCGCACACGTGTGTGAGCTCAGTACCTGCCCATTAGTCACCCAGGAGCTGTCTCCACTACAGACCCGCTGTTCTGTTCTCACAGCACTTGTGTTCAGGAGTCCTTTATGTGGCTAGAACTTAACATTGGTGCCTCTGTCATTCACCTGGTTCCTTCTCACCACTTAGGCATCTAGGCATTATATCACCTTGCATCATTACAAAAAGGTGATTGGATGGGGGTGTGTTATAGTCACATTAACTTAGAAAAAAATTTTTGAGAGGTCTCAACTCACTATGTAGCTCTGTCTTGGGACTGGCTATGTCAACCAGGCTGTCCTTGAACACAGAGATCACCTGCCTCTCCAGAATCTTCTTTTCAACTAACTATCTGACCATATCACACCTCTGAAACCCCTCTGGGGCTTCCACGGCCGGCACTTTCACTGCTTTGTTTAAAAGACCCACCATGAAGAATCCCTTCCACTTCTAACGTGTTCTTGACACAGTTTGCTGTTATCTCAATGCTCCAGCAATGCATAGCTGCTTGTTTTTGTAGCAGGGCTATCTTCTGCTGTGACCCTGTGTCCTCCTATGCTTGGAAAGTGTCATCTCTTCTGCCCTCTAGTTGTCTCACTGCAAGTCACCCTTTGGGACTATGCTGAGACATACTTGTGATGTCTTTCCTAACCTGCCTGCCCTAGGCAGCCCAGGTGCCCCTCCCCCGAGGGCCTACCACCATCCCTTCTCCACACGAATTCCTTGAGGACAGGGGCTTGGTCTTATTCCACCTGTGACTCTGGCAAGAGACAAATAAATAAATGTACATGTTGATGGGGGGGGGGCAGTGGGAGGGCTGGGGAGCACCCAGAGAGATGGCTCAACGCTAAAGGGCCTTTGCTCTTAACCCAGGTTGAGTTCCCAGCATCCATGTTAGACAACTCGCAAATGCCCTAACTCCAGCTCCAGGCCATCCAATGCCTCTGAACCTCCTTGGGCCCCTGCATTCACAGGCACATCCCCACACACAGACAGGCAATAAAAATTAACCTTTAAATGTTTATGCCAAGACGGTGATCAGGTGGGGAGTAGCCTTAAGAACAGGGCCTGGCAGAGGCAGGGGTCCTAGGCTTTAGCTTGGCTCTGCCACTATCTCTGTGTAACCATAAGTCACTTCCTTCTTTGGCTCTCAGTTTCTCAAACTTCAAAGAGTGTTGGGCCAAATTAGAGACTCCCCCAGGGAGTATCAGAAGCACCTAGGGAGGCTTTGTAAAACAGAAATGGCTGGGACTGAGCACAGGCCTGTGTAACCCCAGCTGCTCCGGAGGCTAAGGCAGGGAGATCAACAAAATAATCCAGGGCCAGTGGTGGTGGCTCACACCTTTATTCCCAGAACTCAGGGTCGGGGGTGGGCATGGCAGAGCCAGGCAGATCTCTTGCCTTCAAGGCCAGCCTGGTCTACAGTGTGAGTTCCAGGACAGCCAGGTCTACATAGAGGAACCCTGCCTTGAAAACAAACAAACAAACAAATAAGTTCAAGCTATGTCTGGATGACAGAGTGAGTTTAAGGCCAGCTTGGGCAACTGAGTGAGACACTGTTTCCCAAAATAAAAAAAGGAAAAAGAGTGATGGAGAATCAACTCAAGGGTAGAATGCCTGCTTTTGAGAGGTCTTGGGTTTGAATTCCAGCATGAGGGGTGGGGGACTGAAATGAAACAAACAAACAAAACAACCCCTGGGGGAGAGCCCAGGCACTGCAATTTCTAAAAATTCCTCAAGTGTTTCTACAGTGTGGCCCAGCTGGGGTGACGTCCAGATACCATCAACACTGATGGCTGCAGATTGATAAAATGTCACACACAGGAGAGACCTGTTTTCAGGGCCTTTGAACCAGTTAGAGAAGTACAGTTCAAGCCTCCCTCTTCTTGGTTTTGGACTGGGTTGTTACGAGCCCTCGTCAGGCCAGAGGCCACTGTGAGCAAGCCACAGCACTGCTTAGAAGCAAGAGCCTTTGTCACTGGTGGTTTGGTGAATTCCTTTGAGTGTGGGAGCCTGGGCAGCAAGGTCTGAAACTCCCTCCACCAGCCCCTAGTCCTGCCCTTGAGGCAAGGTCAGCATACCATTTACAGATGAAGAAACGGAGTGGGGGAAATGAGCAGCTCAAGTCCATGCATGCATGGCACAGCTGGATTGAGATCCTCAGCCCAGAACTTTAGAAGACTCAGTATGAAAGTCACTGAGGGCTTAAAATGTAGATACTGAGACAGGTCTTGAGTGCAAAAAGAACACCTGGAATCCCAGCACTTTTGAGGTTGAGGCAGGAAAATACAGAGTTGGAGAATAGCCTAGGCAACACAGTGAGATCCTGTCTCAACACACACACACACACACACACACACACACACACTCACACACACATAAACACACACTCACACACACACACACAGAAACACACAGACACACAGACACACACACACACACACACACACACACACACACACACTCACACACACATAAACACACACTCACACACACAGAAACACACAGACACACAGACACACACACACACACACACGCACGCACGCACGCACGCACGCACACACACACACAGGTTGGACAGTGCAGCCCCAGAACCAGAAATTGTTGACAGGCTGCTATCGCCCCCTAGAGGTCACTTTGGGATTTTGTTCTCAGAGAACTGCATTGCATTTCTGGCCAGGGCGGGTGGGGCAGACAAGGAGAGCCATAAGGAGAGCTTGCCAGCATTGCGCTGAGCTGTCCCTACAGACTCTGGTTATCACAATCCTTTCTGTTGTGTTTTCCAGGGGGAGGAAACTGTAGCTCGGATGAAACATTAGAACCGGGATTTGGGGATGCCTGGCTCCGTGCTGCATCCCTTCTAAGAGGCGTGAAAGCCTAGTTCTCCGTTCTCTTCCCACAAACTGCTTTTCAGTACAGGTCTGCAAACATACAAGGCCTTCTTAGCCAGGCCTAGTGGCTCATGCCTGTCACTCCGGCGCTTGGGAGGCTGAGGCAGCTTGAAGCCAACCTGGGCTACACAGCAAGACCTTTATCTAAGAAAAAGAAGAAAGTAGGAAAGGGGATGCAAGGGAACGGGAGGGGAGGGGAGGGGAGGGGAGGGGAGGGGAGGAAACTTTACTCTAGTACTTTCTCCTAGCAGGACATTCTCCCACCAGGCGTGTATGGTACATGATTAACATCTTTGTTCAGCACTTGGCACAGCCCAGAGGAAAAGGGGAAGTGGCGCTCACAGTATGTCTCACACTTGGCTGTGCCTGGAGCAGGTCTGAGAGCCTGCCTGGCTTGCTGCAGGTGAGAAGGCTGGGACCAGGCTGCACAACACACACTGAGCATGTGCACAGGCAATGGGGAGTTGTGGGGAGGAAGGAGGTGGACACAGCACAGTCACACCAGCCCTGGGATTTGCAAAAGACCTAGGTGATCATCCTATCCAGCTCCCTTGTGACGCTGACAAGGGGGCAGGCTCAGAAAGGGTGGGGCTCTTCACAAGTCACACAGTGACAGGTGCAGATAGAGTCTCCAGACCCCCAGACTCTCACTTGGAGAGTGAACCTGAAACAAAGGGTGGACTCAGGGACCCTTCTGACTGGCTCTTGCCAAATGCTTCTGACGTTTTGAAGCCCCTCCCCCACCGGCAGGGGCAACTGTAAAAGCAGACAGACGGCCAGCCATACAGACCTTTTGAACGCACCTCTTCGTCTGGACTTAGCCTGCCTCCTCTCCTCACCCCCAGATGCCGCACCTCTCGATCTCCAGAGAGCATTCGAGCTCAGGGAGTGAGTCTACTCTTTGGGGCTGAAGAGAAGCTGCCTTCTCCAACATGGGTAAACAAGATACTAAGAGCAGGGATCTATTTCCTAGAAGCCAAACAGGGAATTGTGGTGTTGAAGGCATTTGAACCCACTAGCCACCATTTGCTTTCCCAGCTGGGAGGCACAGGGCAGCAAGCGATTAGGAGTTAACACAGCTTTGGAGGAAGGTAGCCCGTGGAATCAGACAGACAGCTTGCTTTCCAGCGCTGTGATCTTGGGTAAGTTACTCAGTCTTGCTGTGCCCATTCTCATTCAATAACGCCCTGAGAATGTGGACAACACCTATCTGACACTGATCTTAGGAGACTCCCGAAAAACACTTTGGGTTCACGGAATGACAGTGGTGAGAGGAGGATGGCAGGATACGTGCCAGGAGCCAGGGAAAGCAACGGGGACAGATAATGGGCTGTCACCCTGAGACCCCACTCGGTGAGTGGCTTGGAAGCACAGGACTGAAGCTTGGAGAACACGTGCCTGTAGTCGCTGCAACTTCTTTTCACTTCCTGCCATTTACCTTTGCCATGAAGAAGCCAGTCCTTCCCCTCAGCCCCCACCTTATGTGGGCTCTTTGAAGCCCCACCTCTTGGCTGAGGCCTGTGTGAAGACAGTGGTTCTTTTCCTTCTTTGAGAGTTCCCACAGGTCTCTCCCACTACCCAGAATGCCTTCAGTTTTTATTGTTTAAAATCTTTATTGTATGTGGGTGATGATTGTGTGGTATGTGTATGTGTGTAGCAGCCAAATGGGGATACTCTCTTCCTCATTTCCTTGAGACAGGGTCTTCAGAGGTCACCCTTTAGGTCAGTCTGGCTGACCTTCGAGCTCCCAGGATCTGCCTATCTCTGCTCCCCAAATGCTGGGGTTACAGGTGTGCATAGTGCTGCCCAGCTTTTTGACATGGGTGCTGGGAACCTGAACTCAGGTCTTCAGGCTTGTACAGCAGTCCTCAGTACCCACTGAGCCATCTCCCTCCCCTCCAAAGAATGCTTTCTGCAAGTTTCTCTGGAACCCAGAGTAGAATTGATCACTCCCTGCTCTCTGTTGTCCTCACAAACTTCCCGTGTCCACATGTGTGGTGGAGCCCATTGTCTTTTCCCTAGCCACCGTCAGCACAAGCTGCTCCATCTCCCCTTTGTGAAACTTCCTCTTTCCTCTGTGCCAACCCATCCTAACACAGAGCCCACCGCACTATGCAATGCTCAGCCCGTCCCTAACACAGA
The DNA here is from genome assembly GCF_003668045.3 of Cricetulus griseus. NCBI lineage: Eukaryota > Metazoa > Chordata > Mammalia > Rodentia > Cricetidae > Cricetulus > Cricetulus griseus. The sequence goes on from NC_048595.1 coordinate 16,879,680, forward strand.
GCCTGTCTCGCTCTGCAATGCAGAGCTTCTGTGTCTCTCTTCTCCCCACAAGATAGAGCAGGGCTTGGCTTTCATAGATGAACATTTGGAGTTGATACAGGTGATCAATAAAAATTTACTCAAAGAATGGATGAAAGAATAAGACAATTTTATGCTTCTTAGACCTGTTCCCTCATCTCTCATAATCCGAATGCCTTTGGGTGATTCTAACTGAAGGTCCTATAGGAATTCCAAATTCAGTCAAGTCCTCTCACCCAGACTATGACTTGGCTGTCCTGCATCTGCTGATCGAACCCAGGGCCTTGTGGATGCGAGATAAGCACTCTACCATGGAGGTGCATCCTAGGCCTTGGTTTTTTGAGATGGGGTCTCACTATATAGCCCGGATTGACCTCACCCTGGACATCCTCATGCCTCTGCCTCCTGAGTGGCCTCACCTGGACATCCTCATGCCTCTGCCTACTGAGTGGCCTGACCTGGACACCCTCACGCCTCTGCCTACTGAGTGGTGGGCTTACATGTGTGCAGCATTAGGACCAACTTCTGTGTTAAATGTTTTGTTTGTTTGTTTGATTGATTGATTGATTGTTTCTGTCCGAGGACAACTTGTGAGTGTCACTTTTCTCCTTCTACCATGGTGTTCCCAGGGATCTAACTCAGGTCAACAGGCTTGGCAGTGACGGCCTTTACCCACTGAGCCATCTTGTCAGTTCCTCCTGATACTTTTTTGGACAGCGATTGAACTCAGTACACACACTAGGCAAGCACGCTGCAACTGAGCCCCAGCCCAGCACCCAAACTAAGAATTCTTTCTCCTGTTTTTCCCTGGCATTTAGCCGGCTATCGCATAAAAAGGAGGAAACCCAGACTCCCACCAGTCAACCGCACAGTGGAAAGCCTTGATCTTAACAGCCCAGGTGTCTCATATCCTTGCAGGTTCTGTGTTCTCTCTCCACATATTTGGGACATTCATTTGTGCTGGATTGGGCTGCTCTGTCTGTCTGCAGGCACATCTCCTCTACAGAGGCCACTTCCTCTAGGAAACCTGGGCAACTGCCATGAAATGCCACCCACTGCCGTATGAGTCATATATAGCACAGACCGGCTTTGACTAGCTAAGCCTGCCAGGGATGATCTTGAACTCTTGCCCTGACCTCCTGAGTGCTGGGATTTCAGATGCGCACCACTGGGGATCAAACAAGCACTCTACCCAGAGCCTGTGTAGCTCCAGCTCCAGCCTACAAATCTCTCTCCTTAAAGCCCTCTCCTGACTCCAAGTTTACTTGTGCCTCTTCCTGCCTATGGCTAGAAGCTCCTTGAAGATATGCCTAGTCCTTCCCCCACTCCAGTGCCTAGACCACTGGCAACCAATCTAGAAGAAGTCTTTCTATAAGGCTTAAACACACCCAGAAGAGACCAGCAGTACTGGTTAGAGTACTGACCTAGCATGCACAGGCTCTGGGTTTGCCCTTCCCCCATTCTCACACCTACACAGAAATAATAATAATAATAATAATAATAATAATAATTTATTATCAGTCTTCCTTCTCCCTTGTTTTCCTACTTTTTTTTTTTTTTTTTTTTTTTTTTTTTTTTTTTTTTTTTTTTGAGACAGGGTTTCTCTGTGTAACCTTGGCTGTCCTGGAACTCACTCTGTAGACTGGGCTGGACTGAAAATCAGAGATCCGCCTGCCTCTGTCTCCTGAGTACAGGGTTAAAGGTGTATACTACCACCACCACCTGCCTTTTTTTTTTTTTTTTGACAGAGTGTAATTATGTAGCTCAGGCTGGCCTCAAACTCAAGATCCAGCCACCTCTGCCTCCTGAGTGCTGGAATTGTAAGTCTAATGCACTGTTCCTGCCTTCTGCACCCTATAATACTCTATAATGGCCCCTGATCTTCGAGATAAATCCCAAATAAAATCCCAAACCCTCACCATGATCTACAGTCCCTCACCATCCATCCAGAACCCCATTACCTCTTTGGCCTAGGTTTCTATCTGCATTCACCCCCACCCCAGTCAGTACCAACACTTCTACCCACACACAGCAGCTCTCATCCATGTCACTCCTGTGCTCATTTGGGCACTTAAAACTAGCTGATGCTTTCCACTTATCTGTTTACTGGCCATCTCTGCACTCCACACCTCCGCCGTACCCACGTAACACACAGCTCTGTCTAGCTCATCACTGTATCCCCAGGGCCTGACTAGTGGCTGGCTGACAAGAAATGGATGGATTGTCAACCCAAGAGTGCTCTAGGCTGAAGATTCATCTACCTATGAGCCACGTGCATAGAGGTGGTAACAAAAGCCTGAGGGAGGTGACATCACCCAGGGAGAGGGTCTGCCATAAGTAGGGAAGAGGGCTTGGGTCACCAGAGCACCCAGTGTCTGGGCATAGGAAGATGAGCCTGCAACAAAACAAGCAAACAAAAAGAACAGCTGAGTGAGAAAGTTAAAGCAAATTTGGCTTCCTGGCTGCTGCTGCTGGCTGACCTTGGACTCTGTGGGCCCAATGGGAGCCATCTGTGTAATGAGGGTACCCTCTCAGGGCTGGGAATGACAGTCTCTGTGTATCTTTTCATGTTCACATCACCCTTGGCAAAAAGAACTGTCGTCCAGGCGAGAAGGGATCACAGCAGCCTCATTTGCCATCAGGCAGCTGGCAATGCCCAAGGAAGCATCTTTGTACTTCTGGCCTTGTAATTAAATGGGGAAGAGGGGAAGTCCAGGGTGCTACTGCTCCCACCTGCTGGCCTAGACGTCAGCTTCCCACAGAGTCCTGGTCTCTGTCTGTCAACCAGCCTAGCTTCTCAAATGACCAGCTTGCCGCTGTCATAAAAGGTCCCTTGCAGGGAGGGCTGAGACTCTAGTCAGTGTTGATGGGGTCCAGAGGAAAGCATAGACACAGACTCCACTAGAAAACACAAGGCAGTGGTTCTCAACCTTGCTAATGTTGTGACCCTTTTTTCTTCTCTTTCTTTCTTTCTTTTTTTCTTTTCTTTTCTTTCTTTCTTTTTTTTTTAAGTTTTGGTTTTTCGAGACAGGGTTTCTCTGTGTACCTTTGGAACCTATCCTGGAACTAACTCTTGTAGACCAGACTGGTCTTGAACTCACAGAGATCAGCCTGCCTCTGCCTCCCAAGTGCTGGGATTAAAGGCTTGTGCCACCACCGCCTGGCAGCTGTGACCCTTTAATATAGTCCCTCATGCTGTGTGACCCCCCCAGCCATAAAATTATTTTCATTGCTATTTCACAACTGTAATTTTGCTACTGTTATGAATCGTAAAGTAATTATATGTGTTTTCTGATGGTCTTAGGTGACCCTAATGGGTGGTGATCCTAATGGTCGTGACCCACAGGTTAAGAACCACCGCCATGAAGAGATTCCAAAGAGATCCAAGTCTGATAATTGCAAGACAGGGCAAGGAGAGCAGAGCTCCTGCTCGGGGTCAGATGTTATACTAAGCAATGATCCCATTTGATTTTGCAAAGCAAACCTGCAATGTGGGCGTTGCCAACCTTATTTCCTATAGGAGGGAACCAATTCTTGGAGAGGTCAACGGCTTTCCGGCAATCACACAGCTAAGTGGCCAGGGCTGGTTTACTAATGAAGCCAGCCTGATAATAATAGTACCTGGGTCTTAATTCCTGAACGTCCCCAAACCTAACGAGTCAAGGGGTTTGAGTCTTATATTCTTCAAGTACTGTAACTTTGGGCAAGATTTCATCCCCATTCCCCCCTCACCTGCAATAAAGCTAATCTCCTAGAGCTGCACAATTTTGATGTTACTCGAGCATCTAGGATTCGCATAGAACTTTACTGTGTGTAAAAAGGCACCCACGGCCTCTCACTCGTTCCCACCAGTCTGCAGAGAAAGGGACGCGTCCACTCCATTTGATAGATGCGCATACTGAGGCTAGGAGAGATGCAGTGACCTGCCCAAGGTCACGAGCAAGTCAGGGCCATTCCCAAACCCCAGCTCCAAACTGGACGCTCCTTTAAGTCCCCTCCCAAACTGGCGTCACCCCGAGACCTGGCCGGTAGAGGGCTCCCCGCTTCCCTCGGTCGCCGCCGGGGCCACCTGGGGGAGGCGTCTCAGATCGGGCCTGGGGGTGCAACTCCCACCCCGCGGGATCTCCCCAGAGTGCTGGACACTGAGTGCGTGCTCCCGGGGTCCCGCGGCCACCTTCGGAGGTTCCCTCGGTCCACCCTGGGTCCAGGGCTCTGGACAGCAACCTGACATGCTCCCTTCGACCCCGATGGTCCTTTGGGACCTTCTGTACGCGCGCTTCCCTCGCGTCCCAGAGGCGTACAGAGGCGGGACGCCGGGGGAGCGGGATCTGCTCTGTTGGGATCCGCCCGGTCAGGCTCACCCCGCGAGGCTGCGACGCCCGGTTGCCCCGGGGACCCGCGCTTACCGGCTCCTCGCCGGCAGGTACCGGCCGACCCTGCGGGGCACTCCGCATCCCAGCGGGCAGCAGTGGGGCCTCCTCCATGACCCCGCTGAGCTCCGGGCGCCGCCGCCCTCCGTGCTTGCAGCTCCGGCTCCGCGCTCCTGCCGGCGCCCGCCCGTGCTCCACGCTCTGCTCTGGGGCTCCTCCCCCGCTGGGCTCGCTCCCCACTCGGCCTCCCGCCCACAGCAGGGGAGGCCCGCCCGGAGCCCCTGCCCCAGCCCCACCATGGGAGGACACCAGGGACGCAGATGGACGAGGCCCACCTGTAGGAAGGAACAGACTGTCCAGGGAAAGTGGACTGTGCCTAGACTCCATCTGTATCTCTCTGCGAGTTCTCACAAGCTGGGTCTCCTGCTTCCTACCTTTAATTGAGCAAGTATTTATTGATCTGCTTTATGTCTGCATGGACTATGCACTGGGGTGAGAACCATTGGCACCCCTACCCCCATCCCGCCTCCTGTGGCTCACATTCTCCTGGGGCGGATACAAAGCACTTAATGCGATGTCAGATGATTCAGGAGGGAAATAAAGCAAGAAAGGGGGGGGTGTCAAAGCGGGGGGGGGGGAGGTGTCTCACCGGGAAAGTAGCCTCCCAGCACAGAGAGGAGGTAGGAAGCATCCGAACCACACACTAGAGGTGGAATGGGTACAGTCATCTTTCTGCTGGGCAAGTAGGGTGATCCCAGAGTTGGGGTAGCAGATCTGAATGCCAGCTCCCCCATGCAGCGTTTAGCAGGTGCAAAGAGCCAGGAGAGAGAAGCCTGAGTTCAAAGACAGGAACAGCAAAAACTCCTGTAGAAGTCCGAGCTCCAAACAGGTCTTGACCAGGCTCCACCCAGCTTCGGTGGACCCGGTCTTCCGTGTCCTTGCCCACTGTGTCTCCTTATTGTTTGTATATTCTCAAGCATTGTCGTCAGCAGCGTCCCCCACTAAACTGGTTATGCCTTCTTGATGATTGACCCTGTGAGCATTAGGAAGTGACCCTGACTCTCCATCCCTGGTAACAGTTGTGTCTCCAAGTCTCCTTGGTGTGTGTGTGTGTGTGTGTGTGTGTGTGTGTGTGTGTGTGTGTGGCAAGGGGGCGGGCATGGGGAGGATCCAGAGCACCCACACAGCTGTGTGACATCTGGCACACCGGCACACTGAGAACTCAGCAGCTATTTCACATTTTGCTCACCATGTCCTTCTGTGTCCTTCCATTTGCACCAAATCCTCTGCCCACCTGGCCTCCCCCTCCCCTTCCCGTCCCTTCTCTCCTGGTCTATCATTTGTGATTGGCTTGGAGCCTCCATCTCTTAACAGTCTCTTTTTTGGAAGGCGGTGATCAATGGTCATTAATAATGCAGAGGTTCTTTTTGTCTTAGCGCAGATCTCAGGCAAATAAATCATTGGCATGAATAGACAGGAGTCACCGGCAGCCACACCTCAGCCTTCTCTCCTCTCTTTAGGCCCTTGGCTCTTTCCCCACATAGGAGATGGGAAGATAGTGCAATGCCAAATATAGGTGGCCCTTAATATAGGCTGTGTTACCGGTGTCCTGGCTGCACCATTATGGAGGATGCACAGCCCAGCATGGCAGCTGCCAGGGTTCTTCCCTCAAGGTCTTGCAGTTGAAAAGTACACATTGCAGAATAGTCAGAGACATGTCATGGGTGTGTGGCTTTTATGAAAAGCCTCCAAAGATGCTCTCGAAAGAGGTGTGAGCGACATAGCTCAGCCTAGCATGAACAAATCCCCGAGTTCAACGTCCAGCATGGAATAAACCAATAGTAGTGGCACATGGCTGTAAATCCAGCACTCAGGAGGAGGAAGGAGGATTAGAAGCTCAAGGTCACTGGCTACATTCATCTTGAGGATGAGGCCAGTCTGGACTCCATGAGACTGTGTGTCAACACGATGATGATGATGATGATGATGATGATGATGATGATGATGATAAGACAGGAGAGATGACAAACCTTCTAATAGCAGCTGCTTACAAAACAGCCCAGGAAGGTGACTCTGGAGAGCCTGTTGACAGAAGGGGCTGGGTCTATGAAGGGGGCTCACTTCAGATTCTCGAGTCCTTTAGGGATCAGCACATGTGCAAAGTGCCATCTCTGTCCCATGGATGGAAACCCCCAGACACAGCACAGTGTGGGGAGAGTAGAGAGAGGATGAGGTGTACAAGCCCAAGGTGTGGACACATGGGAAGAGTCACCCTGAACTTACTTGAGCCTTGAGACAGGAGCAGGAGGCATCTAAGCAAAGACCAGGCAAGGGCCAGAGAGAGGGTTCCTGGGAGCAGAGGCACTAATGAAGGAAGGGCACTGACTGCAGGGACTCTGGATGTGGTGGAGTGGGTGACATGGGCTGGAGGGACAAAAAAGGCTTACTTATAGAGTCTTGCAGGGCAGATGACAGGGATTTCCTTTCACTGTTGGGCCTTGAGAGCTGGGAAAAGGTGCCAGGGCATGGCATGACTGCACAGGGCTCACTGGCAGTCCTAGTGCTCTGAGCTTTGAAACCCAGGTGGGCATCACAAGAAGGGTCTTTGTAGTCCCCACAGTTAGAAGGAGGAAAGACAGAAAGTGAGAGAGAACCCTGCTGGGGCAGGGGGATAATCCCCAGTTAGCTCCTGCCTTCTCCAAGCCATCCCCTACTTTCTTCCCTAAACCAACTCCCTGAGCACAGGGCCCCTGGCCAAAGCTTTGGCATCTCCAGCTCCTCCCACTGCCTCCTGAGAGGCCATTCCGCTTGTCCTGGCAACCCAGGTCTTGTCAACCTGTTCTGTCCCTGCACCCCCTGCTCATTCACAGCCAGACCTGGCTCATATTTTTGTGGCATCTGGGAAGCTCATGCTCTCACTCCTGCCACCGGAATCTTCTCATTGACAGACTTCTCAGTGTTCTGGCCTCACCCTCCAGGCCCAGCTTAGAAACCCCTTGTCCATGTGGTCCTCATATTCCTCATGCACAGGAGAATGAGGCCATTCTGCCAGGTCCAAGCCGGAGTGTGGTTAAGTGTGTCAAAGTGAAGATCCCTGACTTTGACTCTTGGATTTAGTGTTCCAGGGCTGCATAACTCTGTATACATCATCGTCCCAATTTTGGGGACCTCAGTGAGTCTGTCTGCATCATGATCATGGTGAAGATTGCATACCTCACAGGGTTATAACATATAACATATAACATATGAAAACCATATTGAAGTCATGCAGCACCTGCCAGCAGGTAGCCTCAAGAAGGTGTCCTGTCACTGTCATTGCAGTTGGATCCCACACACTTACTCTAAGTCATCTTCCTTCCACAATGTGATGAGTTCCTGGCAGGGTGAGTTGAACCTAAGTCATCCTGGTACACCCAATGCCTAGTCCTACTCTGGCACACCATAAGCTCTCACTCAAAGATGGATGGATGATGGATAAATAATGGAAGAATAGGCCTGGGGATTTAGCCCAGCTGATAGAGTACCCAGCTAGCATACACCAAGCCCTGGGTTTGTTTTCTAACGCCACATAAGCCATTCATGGTGGCACAGGCCTATAATCCCAGCACTCAGGAGGGGAGACAGGAGGGTCAGGGGTTCAGGGTCATTCTCTGCCACGTATTGAGTTTGAGGTTAGCTTGGGCTATTCAAGACTTGTCTCAAAAAGAAGGAGAAGGAAGAGAGGGGGGGTGGATAAAGAGGAGGGGGGAGAAGAGGAGGAGGGGAGGAGGGAAAGGAGGGGGAGAACAGGGAGGAGGGGGAGGAGGGGAAGAGGAGAGGAGGAGATGCGGGGAGAGGATGTGGAGGAAGCCACCACTTTGCCATTTCTATTCACTAGAGTCCCTCTGCTTCAGAGGTGGCAGCCGGACTTACCCTTTTCTGAAGAGTGCTGAATGAATCCCGTGTCGGGGAGCGTGTCTGGGGCAGGCTTTGTCACCAGACAGGCTGTGCTTTGCAGAGTCTTCAAAAGGGAGCTGTCTAGACAGAGGGGACATGCCTGCCAGAGAGGAATGGGGACTGCATGGGAATCAGAGCCCAGGGGAAGGCTGTCCAGAGAGCCAGGCTTCTCATCCCTCCCCTCATCTCCGGGACTTAGGACCTGCCTGGCAGCCTTGCTGCCCGCCCTCAGCAGGTGAAGTGACTTTATATGGTTTTTCTCTGGGGACAGCAGAGTGCTTCAGCGTAGCCCATCATGCCGGCTACTCCTCTTTCTCTCCAGAAACCTGTTAAAGGATGAAGAGAAGCACAGGAAACAAATGGCCTCTCTTGCAAGGCCAGAGACAGGACTTGGTTAGATCTGCTCCCCCAGGGATTGGGTGTCCAAATAGCTTTTCCTTTTCAGTATACATTGCTGTGGTAATTGGTGTCAGGTCATCCAGGAGAATTGAGGTCTGTTGTCTTCTCCCGGGGAGTTCACAACCCAAGGACACAAGTGGAGTCTTGCTAATCTTTGTCTTCCCATCTCTGCCTGGCAATGTAATGAATAAATCACACACTGTCAAAGCTGGAAGGTTCGAGTCTTTGCAGTTCAAGTGTTATAGTCCCGATAGCTTACTGAGACCTGGAAGCAACTGAAAGTAAGGCTAGGAACTTTGGATCCCAGAGACAGACTTTTTGGGTTGATTCTCAACTTTCCCATTTCCTAGCTGTGTGACTGTGGGTTAATCACTTATCCTCTCTGGACCCCAGGTTGTCTGAAAGAAGGGGCAAGTTTGGGGAATGAATGGAGATCACCCAAGTATGAGATTCGTCAAAACACTTAGCACATAATTCACTCAGTTTGCCTGATGGTTCTTGACAGGTGACCTGGTTACTCATCTGGGATGCACTCCTGGCTTCCCAACTCCCTGCCTGCTGCCCCTTTCAGCTTTCCATGGCTTCTATGTTTACCAGTGTATGTTCAGGGGAGAATGGAAGTCACATGAGAGCAGCTCTGTGCCTATGGTTTGCTGTCCTTGGGGACAAGTGCCTCCCCCATGCCTCCACTTCTCTTCTCTTCAGCCTGGAGTCCAAAGACTCCTGACTGGAACAGCACAGAGACTCCTGATAACCAGCCGGAGCCCCCATGGCAATTTCCTCTGGAGCAGACAGAGTGGGCTGAGCTAGCAGAGCCAACAGGAAATCCCAGGAGCCGAGAGAAGTGGGCATAGACAGCCACAAAGATGGCTATCACCTCCAGCCGAGGTGTGAGGCTTGGCCTGAGCCAGCAAGAGGCATCCGCAGAGCGGATTGCTGTTTGTTTTCCTCTGCCTCCACTTTAACAAGAGAATTTAATTAAGAGCTCCGTGGTCTCGCCTGGGGAATAAAGATCCCAGGGGCCAGCAGCAATGAGACTGGCGACTGCCAGGGAGGCAGGGAGAAAAAAGCCTCTCTTGACTCAGATAAACCTGCTGTGGGCTCAAGCCTCGGCAGAGAGAAGGGACACATAGAGGACAATGAGTCTGACCCCAGGACAAAACTCTTTCCCTACAGTAACTGAAGGAGTGTTAGACTGATTGCCTGATGACTGATTAATTGATCGGCTGATGACTGATTCATTGACAGACTGACTGACTGTTTGACTGGAGACAGGGTCTTATGTCCAGGCTGACTTTAAACTCCCTAAGTAGCAAGGATGCCCTTGAACATCCCCTCCCCCCCCTTTTTTTTTTGGTTTTTCAAGACAGGGTTTCTCTTTGTAGCTTTGGAGCCTATCCTGGCACTTGCTCTGGAGACCAGGCTGGCCTGGCCTCGAACTCACAGAGATCCACCTGCCTCTGCCTCCTGAGTGCTGGAATTAAAGGCATTCACCACCAATGCCCGCCTGCCCCCTTTTTTTAAGATTTATTTATTTATTATGTGTACAGTGTTCTGCCTGCGTGTATGCCTGCAGGCCAGAAAAGGGCACCAAATCTCATTACAGATGGTTGTGAGCCACCATATGGTTTCTGAGAATTGAACTTCAGACCTTTGGAAGAGCAGGAAGTGTTCTTAACCACTGAGCCATCTCTCCAGCCCCGCCCCTGAATATCCTTGATCCTATTTCTGGAGTTCTGCGATTATAGGACCGCCCTGCAACCACTCAACCAACTGCACCATATCTCCAGGAGTGTTAGATTCTATGGTACAAGTTTTTAAAAGTTTAAACCAGCTGAGGAAGCAGGCAGAGCTTGCTGTCCCATGTGTCTCTACTCACACCTTTCAGACATTCATTAAGGCACAGCAAGGCAGACTTCGTTCTCGGGCCATTGTAATGAACAAGGTACCCATAGCAAGGGAATGTTGCAGTAGGGAGAGATACTGCACACCAAATATATTGGGGACAAGTGGAGTTTATAACCAAGGGCAGAGTTGCGGGAGGGTCTGAAGAAACATAGGGTAAGGAGAATGCTAGCCAAATCCACACAGCAGGATTCTTGCTGGAGAACAGGCCAGGATGAAGTCCTATCCCCCCATCCCGAGAGATGAGGGAGGGAATAAGAACCAGATAGCAAGAATGGCAAAATCAGCTAGGAGAGTGGGGATCCTGCTAAAGGGACTGTTTTAGTTAGGGTTTCTATTGCTGCAATGAAACACCATGACCAAAAAGCAAGTCGAGAAGGAAAGGGTTTATTAGGCTTACACTTGAGCATTGCTGCTTATCACTGAAGGAAGTCAGGACAGGAACTCAGACAAGGCAGGATCATGGAGACAGGAGCTGAGGCAGAGGCCATGGAGGAGTGCTTTTATTGGAATCCTTCCCCTGGCTTGCACAGCCCACCTTTTGTAGAGCCCAGGATCACCAGTCCAGGAATGGCACCACCCACTATAGTTGGAAGTTTTCTGTCCTGCCCGCCAGTTCTTGAATAACCACTCCAAAGCTTAATATTAATTACAATTGTTTTATCAATGGCTCAGGCTTGTTGTTGGCTAGCTCTTCTTAAATCAACCAATTTCTAATAATCTGTGTATCACCATGTGGCTGTGGCATACCAGTCATGTTCTGGTATCTTACTTCTACGACAGCTACATGGCGTCTCCATGACTCCACCTTCTTTCTTCCTCTATCCCTGTTTGGATTTTCTGCCTAGCTATATTCTGCCCTGTCATAGGCCAAAATAGCTTTATTCATCAACCAATAGAAACAACACATATTCGAAGCACACAGAGGGACATCCCACATCAACCCACCATGGGCGGGGCCTGCCCCCATTGATCACTAATTGAGAAAATGTCTTACAGCTGGAGGTGTTTCCTCAACTGGGGCTCTTTCCTCTCTGACGACTAGCTGTGTCAAGTTGACACAAAACCAGCCAGACAGGGACCTAACCAGATTCTTTGCTAAAGGTGAATTTCACAAAAAAGTGCATGGATGAGCCTGGGCTGGGGTTTGAACATCCAGGTAACTTTTGGTCAAGCGGAGACACTTCAACAAGTGGTGTCCAGTAACTTTTCTCCTTTAACAATACTGTGCCAGACCTGGTAGCAAACACCTATAATCACAGCATCCAGGTTGTTGATGCAGGAGGGTGGAGAGTGAAACCCTGTCACAGAACAGAAGGAAACCATGTCTTCCCTGCGGCTGTTGGGCACAGAGAAAGTCAGGAGATCTGGTTCTGATTCTAATGATCCTCCCTTGGTCTCAATGTCCTAATCTGAAAAATGGAGAGAGCCCTGCCACCCTGCATGGCTGCTGCAAACAAGAGCTGTAATAGCTTCGCACAGAATAGCGGGAGGGATATGGGAGTCGGGACCTGGGAGGGAGGTTGTTTCAGAGAGAGAGAGAGGAAGCCAGGCTTGGGAGATAGGACTGAATGGGAGAGAACCTGCCCCCCCCCCAGCTTCCCCCAATCAGTTGTGTGATTTGGGCAGGGATGGTACCTCTCTGAGCCACAGTTTTTCATCTGAAAAAGGGTGATGGTCCCATCTATTGTTACACTTGGGTACTATGAGAGGTCAGTGAACTAGGAAATAGAGATGCCTCCAACTGGGCCCTCCATGGGCATCCATTAATTTTTTTTGGAGGGTCTGGGGGTGGGGCCGAAGTCTTCTGTAGCCCAGGCTGGTCTTGAACTTTCGGTGTTACCAAGGATGACCTGGAACCTCTGATCCTCTCACTTCTACTTCCTAAGTGCTAGGATTACATACATGTACACCACGCCTGGTTTATGCAGTGCTGGGGATTGAACCCATGGCCTCCTGCATGCTAAACAAGCATGTCAAATTAGAGGGCTGGAGAGATGGCTCAGAGGTTAAGAGCACTGACTGTTCTTCCAGAGGTCCTGAGTTCAATTCCCAGCAACCAACCACATGGTGGCTCACAACCATCTGTAATGAGATCTGGTGTCCTCTGCTGGCCTGCAGGCATGCATGTAGGCAGAATAAATCTTTTTTAATATATGTATTTTTTAAAGATTTATTTATTTATTATGTATGCACTGTTTTGACTACATGCCAGAAGATGACACCAGGTCTCATTATAGATGGTTGTGAGCCACCATGTGGTTGCTAGGAATTGAACTCAGGACCTCTGGAAGAGCAGCCAGTGGTCTTAAACTGTAAGCCATCTCTCCAGCCCCCAGAATAAATAGTTTTTTAAAAATGTCAAATTAGAAGCAGGCATGGCGGCACATGCCTGTAATCCCAGTGCTTGGGAGGCTGAGGCAGGAGGGTCACAGGTTTAAGGCCAACCTGATCTACACGTTAAAATCATGTCTGACAAACAGAAAGCCAGGGTAAAGACATCTGCTGTCAATCCTGCCGAGCCTAATGACCCAAGTTCAATGCCCAGACCCCACATGGTAGGAGAAAACCAACTCCCAAAAGTTGTCCTCCACCTTTCCATACTTGCAACGACGTGGGTGTACACATACAAACAATGCAAATAAACTTAAACAAAAAAGAAAACCAAGTATCTAAGGGGCTGTGGGTATAGGGGTGTAGATTGTTGGCCGAACACCTGCAAGGACCTTAGTAATTTCCCAGTACCAACCAAACAAAGCAAACAGATGGGGATCATGGTGACGGCACCAGCATGATGGCCTGAGCTCAACCCCAGACCCACATAAAAGAGCTGGATTCAGCCAGGCAGTGGTGGTGCACACCTTTAATCCCAGCACTCAGGAGGCAGAGGCAGGCGGATCTCTGTGACTTTGAGGCCAGCTTGGTCTACAGAGTGAGTTCCAGGACAGCCAGAACTACATGGAGAGAGCTTCTCTCTTTCTCTCTGTCTCTGTCTGTCTGTCTGTCTGTCTGTCTGTCTGTCTGTCTCTCTCTCTCTCTCTCTCTCTCTCTCTCTCTCTCTCTCTCTCTCTCTCACACACACACACACACACACACACAAGCAAGCAAAAACCAAACAACAACAAAGTGACCCTGTATTTAGAAGGCAGTGGTTGAATGAACTTCTGTGCGCTATGGAGGCTATGGGATGGATAAAACCAAGGATCTGTCATGAGGGGACCAGGCAGGAAGGGCAAGGCCTGACAAACATGAGGACCAGTTCTGAGATGCCTTTAGGTCTTCACAGGTCCACCTGAGCCTTTCACAGAGGCCCAGGGGCCATCCTCAGCTGCCCCTGTCCTCCGCAGGTCTCCAGGGATGCTGGAACCTTCGAAGTCAGCCCCTCTCTCTGACTTTTCCTGAGGACTAAGTTCATTCAGAGCAACAGATGAAGCCAGGAAGGTGACAGGGCTTGCCCTTCCTCACACTTTCCTAACTAGGAGACAGCACTTAATTCCTTAGTTAAGCTGGGCATGGTGACACACCCCATAACCCTAACATGCAGGAGCTCAGGTCATCCTCAGTTACACGGAGAGTCTGAGGCCAGCCTGTGCTACATAAGACCCTCATTCAAAAAATTAACCCATCACCAAATAAAATAAATAAATATAAAAGGCCTTTGTTAATTTTAGCACCACCTACTCAAAGGGTTTGTTGGATGCCTGGGGAGTGTTTTCCACATGGCATCTCCTCTCAGAAATCCTGAAACTATGTATTTCACCCCCCCCTTTCTTTTTGAGACAGACTTTCTCTGCATAGCCGTGGATGGCCTGGAACTCTCTCTGTAGAGCAAGCTGGCCTCAAACTCACAGAGATCTGACTGCCTCTGCCTCCCAAGTGCTGGGATTAAAGGTGTGTGCCCCCACTGCCTGGCTTATTTCTCCCATTTTAACCTAACATCTCACAGCTAAGAAATGACAGGATCAAGATCTCAGCATGGGCGGTCTGTGGGCCTGGTCACTTGGTCTGGGTAGATTTCTCCAAGTAGCAAATAGATTGATAACATTTGACAGGCATGACTGTGGAAACAAACAAGGCCAAAGTCTGCATGAAAGCACTATGAAAGAATAAGCATGGGGTTGAACCGATGGCTCAGTGGTTAAGAGCACTGGCTGCTCTTCCAGAGGACCCAGGTTTGATTCCTAGCACCCACCTGATAGCTCACAACTGTCTGTGACTCCAGTTCCAGGGGACCTGCCACTTTCACACCAATGTACATGTAAAATAAATTTAAATAAGTTATTTTAAAAAAAGAAATAGGATATCTACATTATTAGCTACCATAAAGCAATAAGCAATAACTCAGTAGAACCAGGAACACAGTTCATGACTGAATGCATGACTAGGATGTGTGAGACTGGGTTCTTTTGCCACCACTACAGAAAACAAGGAGTCAGTAGGTCTGTGAGTATGGCTAAGCTAAGTGAGAATAAACTAAGTGTCGGAGCCAGGAGTGTGGTGCAATGCTAGAGCACCTGCCTAGCATATACAAGGCTCTGGGGTTCAATCCCTCTTACTAGAAAATTAAAACAACAAAAAAAGGAAATTATATGGGCTATGTATGATTCTTCTCTGGGCTCAGAAGTGTATGTATGGGTAGCATATGTTTGTTTGTTTTTGAGACAGGGCCTTGCTGTGTAACCCTGGCCAGCCTGGAACTCACTCGATAGACCAGGCTGCCTCTGCCTCCTAAGTGCTGGCATTAAAGGTGTGTGTCATCACTCCTGACTTAACTGATTATCTTATACATGGGGCATCACCGGTATATTTTCTAAAATGGATGAATTAAATATGTAAGAAAAACTGATTGTGAAGCTACGTTCTGCCAGCAATCTTCACACGACATGTTATGTTAAGAGAAACTACTGCCGGATGTGAAGGCTCACACTCAGCCCAAGGCAGGCCGGCTGGGTCACCAGACATTTGCACCAAAGGGTTCTCAGCCTTGCTCTCATCAGTCACCAGAGAGCCTTGCTCAGCATCTTCAAGGGCTTGGACTCCATAGAGCTGTGTTATCATGATAAAACCAACATATCAGTGCTCCATGCAGAGTCCTTGCCTAGCTTCCCTGGAGGCTCTGGCTTCCCTCCTGAACCCCAAGAAGCACAGAACAAAGGTGATCTCTAAGACTCACAAAGGGAAAGAGACTTCCTCGGGATCATAATGCCAATGGCTCCCACTCCTGCATTGATGGCTTCTCCCCTTCTGTCCGGGGCCTAGGAAGACAAAAAAGAAAAAGCCTCCCCCTTCCCACTCAGCCTCCCCCAGAGTGCACCAGCTGTGAGTGCCACAGAAAGAAACCTCAAACATTCTAAAGCCGTTCCAAACACATTTCCCACATTTCCTCTCTTGCGGAGGAAGAGCATCCTTGAAGGAAGATGCTAAATTGCCTTAATTATATTTCTTTCAAAGGCACAACGTACCCATCTGCTTTCTTGGTAGGGGGTGAGGATGCATACTGAGCACAAATATAAATCAACCCAAATACAAACACAATTAGCAAGCCTGGCCTGCCCTGCTATGTTGAAGAAGAGCGTAGCCCACTGTAGGGCTGTAGTTCAGTTCAGCTGAACTACTCCTCAGGGTTCTAGGTGGCTGACTTTTTTTTTTCTAACTACATTTATTTAGTTTGTGGAGGGGTGTGTGTGTGTGTGTGTGTGTGTGTGTGTGTGTGTGTGTGTGTATGTAGATGTGGGTGGGTGTGTCTGAGTGCAGGTGTGTGGGTGCCATGGAGCCTGTGTGGAAGTCAAAAAACAAATCTCAGGAGCTGGTTCTCTCCTTCCACCATGTGGAATCAGGAGATCAAATCCAGATAATCAAACTTAGAGGCAAGCTTCTTGACCCACTGAGCCATCTTGAAGACCATGGAGCTGACTTTTGACAAGAAGTGAGGAGTGGGTGGTGGTCTCCATGCTGGGCCTGGGAAGAGTGACAGGGCAGGATCCTGACTCAGGCAACAAGAAGACTGGACAGTCATGGGCTCATTGGCTCATTGGAACTCCAGGAAGACAGAAAATTCTAGAAGAGACTTTGAAATGGCAAAGTAGAAAAAGCACAGGAGACAGCTCAAACCCTGGCCTAGTCACTTCTTAGCTACATGACCTTGGGCAAGATATGTAACTTTTCCTGGGTTTTCTGAGGACAGAGTGACAGATTGAAATGAAGAGCAGAGTGAGAATATGTACACAGTTACACAGTTCTTAATGCCACGAGCGATTCAGTGTTTGGTTTGTTACTTATTCTTATTGGCTCCGAAGCTCCTTCATGGTCTTCCCCCAGCCTGCACACACATTGATAAGTAGGGGCCCTACCACAGGGCTGCACCAGAGCTGTCACTGGCTCTCTGTCTCCTTAGGTGAGATGGCAATTTGGAACAAGGAAAGCAGCTGACTGTGTCCCTAAAGGACACATGCACAACCTTGATTAAGTGACTTCACCTCCTTGGGACTCAGTTTCTCCATTTATAATTCAAAGTCCAAAAGATGCTTCATCTCTGCCCACTGGTGCTACCTCAAGCTCTGATGCAATTAGTCAGAAGAAAAGTCCCAGTACTTGCTTATGACTTAGAACACGGGGATTGGGACCAAGAAGAGATGGGCTGTGCTGCTGAGGAGAGTGAGCCTCTGAACAACACCGATTTTCTTTCCCTGCTGGCAGTGAAGGGACTCTCCACAGTGATAGTGTCTTCTATTTTTTGAAACCCATTCTGCACCAGGCACTTTGTGGGGGATTTCACACATGTAAAATCTTCTTTCCTTGTCATACCGATAGAAATAAATGACCTCATTTTAAAGAAGAGGAAACCTATTTGGAGAGGTTAAGTCTCTTGACATTGAGTCAAATAGTGAAAATGGGATTTGTATACACCTAGGGTCTGACTTTAAATCCCTGTGCTTGGGGCAGTGTGGATGAAAGTCTGGATTTGATCCCTATCATTTACTGCAGTGGACTGAAATGTTACACTGGACCCCACCATATGCACACTCACTACACATTTATCCAAATTCTCTGAGGGCTGGAGATGTAGCTCAGTTGGTTGAACACTTGCCTAGCATGCACAAAGCCCTGGGTTCATCTCTCAGCACTGAGTAAACCAGGTGTGGTGGTGCATGTCTGTCATCCCAGAACTCAAAAACGAGAGGTAGGAGGATCAAAAATGCAAGACCATCCTTGGGTACTTAGAGAGAGTTGGAAGCCAGCCTGGGCTATATGAGACCCCATTCAAAAAATTTTTTGTAGTCCTGGCTGTCCTGGAACTCGCTATGTAGATCAGCCTAGCCTTGAATTCAGAGATCTTCTTTCTACCTCCCAATTTCTGGGATTAAAATCGTACACCACCACAGTCAGTAAGACAAGCAAAACTTTTCATTAAAATTGTTATGTTTCCTTTTTTCTTTCCAAGGGTTTTATTTATTTTAGTGACAGCATAGGGTTTAACAGGAATAAACAGAGTAAGCATTTAGGATCATCTCTAGACACTTGGTCTCTCTTTGAAAGTTATTTGGCTTTTCAGCCTGTGGGATGCTCAGCAAGTAAAGGTGCTTGCTGCCAAGCCTGACAACCTGAGTTTGATCCCCAGGACCCGAAAACTCTAATTTCAGCTCCTATAGGCCTGGTACTCTTGAGAAACCGTAGTGTCATGATTCTCGTTTCCTCCTTTGAGTTCTTACCCCTTCATGGGCCCTACCTGCTTCGGGCTCACTTGGTTCATCAGTTAAACTGCTACAGGTGGTGAAAACAATGAACTGCACCATGGGGGTAGAATCACACCAGCTCTCACCGTCCTTACAGTCTCTCAGACTGGGTGCAGCAGAAGGCCGGAGTCTTTTTCAGTGACCCCTCCGGAGTCTACAACCAAGATGCTTGCCTGCGTGAGGTCTGGGCTGAAGGTACCATTTCCATACTCAAGAGGCAGTTGGCAGAGTTGTTTGTGGGTCTGTGTGGGTAACCCCAGCACTCAGGAGGCAGAGGTAGGCAGATCTCTAAGTACAAGGCCAGTCTGGTCTACAGAGTGAGTTCCAAAATAGGGCTACATAGAGAACCCTGTCTTGAAAAAAAAAATAGTAAAGGACTCCAAGGTCATCCTTGGCTACATATCAAGTTTATTGTCATGGCAGATGAACTCTACGAAACAAATAAACTGAGAGTCACTCACCTTGCTTGGTAACCCACAGTCTCAGTGGTAGCCAGCTTCAAAGATGCCCTCTGAAACTCCTCAGCTGCTTTTGAATAAAGGAGACATTGTTTCCACTCACCGGCCTTTGGTGAAAGTTACTCCTGTGAATATATGATATGACTATATTATATATGCACAGAATCTCTGGGGAGAGCCGGGCAGCCTTCACAGCAGGGTGGAATGGCGTGAGAGAGCAGGGCTGGGCTTCATGCGGTACCAGTTCCATTCATAAACTGCTTGAGATGAAGGAGAAAAGAGATGTTGGAAAGCTGGGTGACCTGAACCTGATTCCCAGGCTACAGATAAAGTGAAGGAGAGGACAGATTCCTCAGAGGTGTTCTCTGGCCTCCACAGGCACCATATGGCAGGTGATGATATGATGATGTTCTAGTTTCATTCTGTAGCTATCATAAGAATACTCTGAGCAAAAGCAACTCAGGAGAGGACAGTATTTATCTGGCTTATACTTCCAGATCAGGCTAGCACTGAAGGAAGTCAGGGCAGGAACTCAGCAGGCACTTGAAGCAGAAACCCTGGGGGAACACTGCTCTCTGGTTCATGCTTAACTAGCTTTCTTGTACACTTAGGACCACCTACCTAGGGAATGCTGCTGCCCGTAGTGGGCTAGAAACCGCCTACATCAATTAATAGCAATTCCCGACAGACATACCCAGAAGCCCATTCTTCTGATCTAGTCAATTCTTCGATCGAGGCTTTCTTCTCAGATACTAGATTGTGTCACATTGACAGTTAATTCTTACTTAGCACAATAAAAGGGGGGGGCGGTTGAGGCAGAGTTTCTCTGTGGCTTTGGAGGCTGTCCTGGAATTAGCTCTTCTAGACTAGGCTGGTCTTGAACTCACAAATATCCACCTGCCTCTGCCTCCCCAGTGCTGGGATTAAAGGCA
This sequence comes from Cricetulus griseus, assembly GCF_003668045.3. Taxonomy (NCBI): domain Eukaryota; kingdom Metazoa; phylum Chordata; class Mammalia; order Rodentia; family Cricetidae; genus Cricetulus; species Cricetulus griseus. Next base: position 16,899,431 of record NC_048595.1, read on the forward strand.
TGCAACACCACCGCCCAGCTGCAATAAATAAATTTTACAAAATAGTTCAAGTATCCACCATAAGCAAACTCTGAAGCAAAAATATTTGACATCTGATTTTAATTTAAGTCACAGGAATTGTAACCATCTGTTGGTTGTGGCCTTTAGTGACTTTTAGTGAAATGACAGGGAAGGCTGAGGCAGACTTTCCCCATGTCCATGCCCTACTGCAGGCAGTGGCCCCAGGTGACATTCCTGCCTCGACTCTAGTGAGTCACTAGATTGAGCCGTCTGAGAAGTCAAACCTTGGAGCGCTCTGAGAATTCCCTATGGCTCATTGAATTGAACAGGGCCAGATGTTTGGCCAAATGTGTGCTGTTCTCCAATGTGCACCTGGGAAAGGAAGTCTTGTATCCAGAGGACCAGAGATGCATGAGGCCTGGGGAGGCACTGGAAGACCATACTCTGGTTCTTGGCAGCTTCAGGGGTTAGCTTCAGCATGTGAAATATGCAGACTAAGGAATTTGTTTCTAAACTGTCGTAGACTTCTTACCTACACTTTGCTGTTTCCAACAGATGGCAGGTTCTTAAACAGGGACTTCATTAAGGAAGACTGTCCCCAAGTATAGCAAGTACAGGGAGTACACCACCCATGCAATTAAATTTATCGAGTGTATTGATGGTCAAGACTCTTAGGGGAAAGAAAGAAGCGGCACCGGTGGGGAAGCCGTTGGCTCCCAGAAATGAGAGTCTAGGAATGGAGGATTTCAGGTGCCACTGGGTCCAGATGCTGAGATTCTGTTTGCTCTACTTGAGTCATAAAACCTGAGTGTAAAATGGGGCTAGGGCAGGATGATCCCAAAGGGAAACTAGGTCACTCATCAAAGGCAAGAGGGACAGATACAGAGGACAGCTACCTCTTACCTAGTTCCCCTCAGGGAGGGGGGGTACCCAAAATGGGACAAGAGGGTGAACACACAGACAGATGAAATCCAACAACAGACATACAGTCCCCAGGGGGTTTTGTTTGTTTGAGTCCTGGCCACCCTCACCTCTCACTTATCCACTGGAATACTGACAAAGTCTAAAATATTCCCAACCTGGACTCTACATATATAATTTTTCTGGTTCTTTGTCTAAAAGAGTGACACTCATTGAGAGGTTGCCACCTCAAGAATTTAGCTTAAGTTCAAATCCAGATCAAGCTGTGTGGTGCTAGTCAGGTGACTTCTGGAGCCTAATGGACATGAGCACAGGACATACCACAGGTTTTCTTTTGGGGATAATGAAAACATTCTCAATTTGAAGAGTGGTAACAGTTATACAATTTTGCAAATATAACCTTAAAATCACTGAGTGGGATACTGGAAAGATGATTCAATGGTTAAGAGCACTGGCTGCTCTTCCAAAGGATCCTGGCTCAATTCCCATTAAGTACATGGCCACTCACACCTGCCTGCAACTCCAGATCAGGACTTCTGACACCCTCACAAAGACAGGCAGGCAAAATACCAGTGAGCATAAAATTTAAATAGATTCCATACACACACACACACACACACACACACACACATAATCACTGAGTCATATATACCTCAAGAGATTAAATTCAAGGATGTGGGTTAGGAATGCAGGTCAGTGGCAGAGTGCTTATCTAGAATGCATGATCCCTAACACTGCTTTAAAAACAAAAAAAGAGGCCTACTGAGATGGCTTAGCAGGCTAAAAGTGTTTGTCACTGGGCCTGATGACTCCAGCGTCACATGGTGGAAGCAGAGAGCCGACTCCCTATAGTTGTCCTCTAACCTCCGTACACATGGTTTGGTGCATGTTTCTCCTCAATAATAAATAAATAAATTTAATTTCTTTTAAAAAAAATGAGAAAGGCCAGGTGGTGGCTCACACCTTTAATCCCAGCACTCGGGAGGAACAGGCAGGTGGATCTCTGTGAGTTTGAGACCAGCCTGGTCTACAAGAACTAGTTCTAGGACAGCCTCCAAAAACACAGAGAAACCCTGTCTCGAAACCCCCCCCAAAAAAAAGAAAAGAAAAATGAGAAAGAATGGGTGTATTGTGAATTTTATGCTCTAGTATCTTTCCTTTTAGATTTCTTGACGTAGGTTCTCATGTTACCCAGTCTGGCCTTGAACTCCTGATTCTCTTCTCTCTACCTTCTGAGTGCCAGGTAGAGGTGTGGTCACCATGCCCAAACTATACCTCAATTAAAAATAAAAAATAGCCAGGGCTGGAGAAATAGCTCAGTGGTTAAGAGCACTTGCTGCTTCCCAGCCCCTCCCTACCTGGTGGTTCACTACTCCGGTTCCAAGGAGCTGACGTGCTCTTCTGACCTCTTGGGTATCAGGTACACGCATGGTACACAAACTTACAGTCGGATAAGACATTCATGCATATAAAATAAAATAAATCAATCTAAATTTTTTTTTTTGAAGAACCAGGAGTGGTGGCACATGTCTGTCATCCCAGCACTAAGGGGACTCAGGGAGGGGGATTGCTACACATTCAAGGCCAGCCTGGGCTACATGTCAAGTTCCAGGCTAGCCTGGGCTACATGTCAAGTTCCAGGCCAGCCAGGACCACACAACAAGACTGTCTCAGAAAAAGCGCGCGGGGGTGGGGGTGGGGGGACGGATGGTAAGGATTAAAAGCGGCAATCTGAAGAGAGTGTTAGATGCTCAGGCATGGAACAGACGCTTTCTTCGCCCTCCTCAGTGCCTCCCACCATTCTCGCCACCCATCATTGTCTTTGTCATCATGACGATCAGCTCCATTTTCTTCTCCATCTTCATCATCACCATCACTGCCTTTGTCAGCATCGTCACCTTTATGTCACTGCTGTCCTCATTTGTATCTTCCTCATCATAATCCTCTTTATCTTCTTCATCATCTTTATCTTTACCGTCATCATCGGTGTTGTCTGGGATAGGGGAACACATCAGAAGCAAAGCTGTGAAGACGAGCTGGGGCTGGTTCAATTGCCAGGCGTATGTGAAACCTTGGATGCCATATCTAGAATTTGGGGAAAAATAAAACTAAATGTATTAATTGACCGTTATTTTATTTTTTTCCAGTTACTTAGAATAGAAGACATCTGGCAAGGGAGCAAAGTGAAGCTTCATGTTGAAATTGCACTATCTAAATAAAAGTATGGGGCTTAAAAATAAACTTTATTTTCTTAAAATATTATCATGGCTGACAGATTTGACTCCACAAAAATAAATGCTTCTGTATGGCAAATGACACAGTAAACATAGTCAAAGTGACAAGATTTGGGGGAGATGGTTCTATATAAAACAAGGGGGTTTAGAGCCTGGCGGTGGTGGCGCACACCTTTAATCCCCGTACTCGGGAGGCAGAGGCAGAAGGATCTCTGTGAGTTTAAGGCCAGCCTGGTCTCCAGAGTGAGTTCCAGGACAGCCTCCTTTCCACTATTACAGAGATATCAGGGGCAAGCTTACTCGAGATCATTGTCTGATGGGATTCATTCCAAGTGGTTAGTCCCAGAGGGAGGTCCAACAGCTTGGTGTCCACTGACCTGCTGGCTTTCTTGGACTGATTTGTTGATCAGCAAAGGAAAGGGAGATGTAGCTCAGTTGGTAGCATGCTTACCCAGCAAGCATGAGGCCCTGGTTTTGATCCACAGCACTAGATAAAACAGGCATGGTAGTGTATGTCTTCAATCATGAGGAAGTCAAGGCAGGGTCGGGCTGGTGCACTTGCTGGATATGTGTAAGACCATATGTTCCACCCTAGTACCCTGAAAAGTGTCAGGGTCTCAGGGACCTGGTCTTCCTCTGCCACTAAGTGATCCTGGGTAGTTGACACAACCTCTCTCAGCTTTCCCATCTGAGAACAAAGCTTGTCTCCACAGGACTTTGTGAATGGCAGTGGTCCTGCCAGGGAATGATACACGGCAGACCTCAAAATCCACTGGCGGCCGGGTGTTGGTGGCACACGCCTTTAATCCCAGCACTCGGGAGGCAGAGGCAGGCGGACCTCTGTGAGTTCCAGGCCAGCCTGGTCTCCAGAGCGAGTGCCAGGATAGGCTCCAAAGCGAGAAACCTGTCTCGAAAACCAAAAAAAAAAAATCCACTGGCTTTGGGCACAGCAAGGCTGTGGCGAGTGGAGATGGCTGTGTGTAGCCACAGCACTAGCTCTGACTATACTCTGGCCCATGGTTGTGGGATGGATTGCCACAGAGGACAAGGCATTCCTGTGGTGATGTGTGGGCCTGAGCAGAAGGTAAAGCACTCACAGAGTCCTCCCTTCAGGGGGATGGCTCAACTGGCTGGCTCAGCAGAACCACAAGCAGGCAGTCTGCCATCTTGAAGCTGAAAAGCCAGAGAGGGACTACTGCAGCCAATGCTCCAGGCCCAACTGATAAAAATAACCCTCCAGGTCCCCCATGGGGTAGGGGCAGCACCCCGTCCTGCTCTTCACACCTCAGGTGGGATTCGCCAGGCACAGTCACTAATTATTTCAGAAATAACTTTGGCTACACTTGCCACCCTGACAGCTGAGGCTAAAATGCCCAGCCGGCTGATTTCAATTATTTCTTTTCATGGAAACAGTTGTACCTGTCAATCACAGCTTGTTCAGTGGTGAGCCTGGCTTCAGGAAAGAGGACTGTACCAATCCTGGCCCTCAGGTTGCTTCCAGGGGTAGTCTGGAGGAAGGAGGGTCACTTACAACAAGCTGTTCCTGGGCTCTGGTTCGCTAACTCATGGAAGAGCTGACAGGTGAGGAAGAGAGAGCCTGGGTTTGCATCCAGGCTCTGTACTTCTTGGCCCGTGATGTTGAGCCAGGCCATGCAACTTGCTTCTACTTCTTCACCCTGGCCGCTAGTCATGAATTGGAAAAATCATCCTGTAGCCTCAGATGGAATAGCCAGAAGGAGAAACTGAGGCTCGGGGAGCCCCAGTGACTTCTGGAAGCCACACAGTGAGTCCCTGCCAAAGGAGACCCTAAAGGCTACACAGCAAGGGATTGTCACCTCCATGCTGTCCTCTCAGGTGCCATAGATACCTGGTGGCTGCCATCCTCCTGTGGCTCTCAAAGCAGGCCTGACGGGTGCCCAACTAACCTGTGGTTCCCTGATTCTCCAGCACTCTCTCTCCAGTGTGTGAGGTCTGTTGGTCAGCCTCACTATTCTAAATTCCCAAAGAAAGTCTGAATGTCAGATCAACTCAAAATATTGAGTTGAGATAGGAAGTCCAGAGCTAGGGAGCAGAAGGGATTTTCTTTTTGCCCAATGTGTTGATTAAACTGTTGACTTGACACAGTCTAGAATCACCTGGAAAGATAGTGTTAATTGAAGAATTATCTAGATCAGGTCTGTGTAGGTTTGTCTTGATTGTCAATTGATGGAGGAAGACCCAAGCCACTGTGGGTGGTCAGGCTAGAAGGCCTGTGAGTGTGTGAGTGTGTGTGTGTGTGTGTGTGTGTGTGTGTGTGTGTGTGTATCCTAGACTGTATAGGAAAGAAGAAGAGAAGGAAACAGGGCTGCGTGCATACATTTCTTTCTGTTCTTAACTGTGTGGGGTGTGATTAACAGCCTTGCACTTCTGCCACTGTGATTGCTCTGCTGTGACAGACTCCTACCAGGAGTAACAAACTGAATAAGCTGTCTTAGGGCTTCTATTGCTGTGAAGAGACACCATGACCACAGCAACTGTTTTTTTTTTTTAAATATTTATCTATTATGTATACAGTATTCTGTCTGCATGTATCCCTGCAGGCCAGAAGAGGGTACCAGATCTCATTACAGATGGTTGTGAGCCACCATGTGGTTGCTGGGAATTGAACTCAAGACCTCTGGAAGAGCAGCCAGTGCTTTAAACCTCTGAGCCATCTCTCCAGTCCCACAGCAACTTTTATAAAGGAAAATAGTTAATTGGGTGGCTTACAGGCCAGAGGTTCAGTCCATTGTCATCATGGAAGGCAGTCATGGTGCGGCAGAAATAGCTGAGAGTCCTATATCTCGAAGGCAACAGGAAATCAATCAACACACTGGGCAGTGTCCTGAGCATAGAAAATCTCAAAGCCCGCCCCCATAGGCCACATCTACTCCAACAGAGCCACACCTCCCAATAGTGTCACTCCCTTTGAGGTTATGGCAATTACATCCAAATGACCACAAAGCCCTTTCTCCCTTAAGTTGCTTTTTATCAGGGCATATTATTACAGCAACAGAATGAAACTGGAACATCCAGGAACACCTCTGAGCCCTCAGGAGCTCCATCCCAAAATCCCACCATCCCCAAATCCTAGTCAGATGGTTCCCTATTGCTGTGCAGTAGCTTCAGTTCAAGGCAGTCCCGGCAGCCGCTCATGCAGCCTGCCTGAGATCACAAAGAGGCTTGGTAGCTAGACCCTCTGTCCTCCCTGTCTGGAGTCAAGTCCCCACTCGGCTTTGTGAGCTTGAACAAGCTGTTTCATGAACCAGTAATTTTATTTCCTATATGAAAATTGAGATGACCTACTGACAGGCTGTTGATTTAAGTAGACAGTGTCTGTCCGTGGTCTACTAGGTTCCAGGCCGGCTACTGGACTTCTGTGAGTATACCAGCTAATGACAGATAACTACTGGTTATTTCCATGTTTCTCTACCTAGAATGCAAACTCAACGAGGGCAAGAATTGTGTCTGGTTGGCACAAACCAGACATTAAAACAAAAATATAAATTAAAATGTAGGGTTGTGGCTGTAGATCAGTTGCATAAGACCCTGGCCTGGGTTTAAACACCAGCATTAAAATTCCTGGGATATAGCTGAACATATCTGAGGATGTGGAAGTCCCTTAGTAACAAAAACAGTTACAGGTAGCTTTGCTTAGTAGTCACTGATGTCTCATAGGTGTCTGCTAGCCATAAAGGCTGTGTGTGTGTGTGTGTGTGTGTGTGTGTGTGTGTGTGTGTGTGTGTGTGTGTGTGTGCATGATTTAGAAATAGAACCCAGGATCTCAAACTTCCAAAGTACCTGCTCTGTGATGAGTTAAGTTCCCAGTACAGGACATTGAGCTTTCAGCTGGGAATGTTAATGTCTTTGCTTGTGACCCTTCTTCCTCCGCTTCTAGCTTTCTCCTTATTGTGTTTTACAGACTGAGTCTCACTATGGCCTCAAACTCATGGCTATCCTGTGACCACTCTTCCAAATGCTTTAATTCCAGACATGAGGTGTCACTACTCCTAGCTCTCTCTTTCTGATTTCCCCCTGGTGTTTTAATCCACAGACAGAAGGAGAAAAGAGGAAAAGCATCTCTGAGTCCTGAGACTCCTCAACCAAAGCTGTCTTTTAACTCTTTTCCCTGAGAGGGAAGGAGAGCTTTCTCTTCATCATCTGTGGCCTTTCCCTAGCTAGTATAGTTTTCTCCTCCATCCCTCCTTCCTTCCTCCACCCTCCCCTCTTTCCTTCCTTCTTTCTTTCCTTCCTTTTTTCATTCCTTCCTTCCTTCTTCTCCCCCTCACACCGAAGAAATCGCTTCTAGCATCTTCTTTTCCCTCCTGACCAATTACTTAGCTGGGCATCCTATAAAATAAAGTTTACACTACTAAATTGTTTCTGTGGCAACCGCACACCCAGAATCTCTGCCTTTAAAGCACTCATATCTCCCCCCCCCCATTAAAAAGTCAAGCTTGTCAAAAAATAACTTTTATTTAAAGTACAGAGACAGAACCTAACAAGGTTTGTAAAGGGAGATAAAATGACTGCACCAGCTACGGGTCCCTGGGTAGAGCAAAGAGATGATTCCTGGAGGAGGAAAAAAGTCCTCTGTAAATCAATCACAGCTATCCACATTTTGCTGAAGCCGTTTCAAGTCTGCCTAAGGAACCCAGAGAACTGTAAATATGATGGGGAGCCCTCACTTTCAGAGCACTGCCCCTGATGTGCTAGACACTGGCCTCTATACCTGGTGTCCACAAACCCCCTCATCTCATTTAACCCTGATTGCATCTGGCAGAGACTTTTGAACACAGCCCTTACAGTCACTGAGGGCCTGCACACCTGAGAAAACTGATTTGGTCTTCAATTAACTACTCATAGCTGCAGCATCCAAGCCCAGGCTCCTACCAGCAGCACCAGCTGTCCCTACTGGAAGGAGAGGAGGCCATGGTCTGGGAGGCCAATCGTTAGCTCAGTTAACTGGAGCTTTGGAGGCTGGCCTATCCCCCTCTCACATAGAACTGAGGGCCAGGGAGGGAAAGCTACTGCCCATGCAATTAGGAAATTACAAGAGTAGGATTTGAACCTCTGAGGGTTTACTCCTTTCTCTTAGTCCATTTAAACTTCTGAAACAAAATGCCATAGACTGGATGGTTTATAAATACCAGAGATTTATTCCCTGCAGCTCCAGAGTCTGAAAAATCCAAGACCAAGGCACTGACCAGATGTCTGGTGCTGCCTGGCTTCCTGGTCCACAGAAGGTCTTTCTCACTTTGTCCTCAAATGGGGGAAGAAAAGGGAGTTTCTGTCAAGCCTCTTTTTTGTTTATTTTTAATATATTTTAAAACTAGTTTCTAAATTATTTATTAGTGCTGTGTGAGAGTGTCAGATGCCCTGGAACTAGAGACACAGACAATTATGAGCCACGATGTGGGTGCTCGGAATTGAAACTGGGACCTCTGGAAGAGCAGGCAGTGCTCCTAATCGCTGAGCCCTCTCTCCAGCCCCTCTGTCAAGCCTCTTTTATAAAAGGCACCAATTCCACCCATGAGGGCCCAATCCTTACAAGGTAATCACTTCTCAAAGGCCACATCTCATGCCCAAGGCTCTAGGCTCCATCTCCAGCACCACAGATAACCCCCAGCAGGTAAGTGCATGTGTGGAGGCCAGAGGACAACATAGTCAGTCCTCTCCTTCTCCCTTGGGATCCAGGGCCTGAATTCAGGTCATGGGTTTTATGTGAGAAAATTCTTTACCTGCTCAGCCATCCCACCAGCCTGAGAACGAAGATTCTGACCTAAGAATTTAGGGGGCACAAACACTCTGATGGAAGCAGCCCCAAAGCATTCAGTCGCACAATGACTCCCAGAAATGCTAACACGGAGAGTCACAGAAGTTGGTCTCTTTCCTCAGTGGGCTTGGTCTGAGTGGGAAGTTCTGGCAGGCTTGTGCCAGGCTGGGTAACCCTGTGTACTCGGGTACCATTCCTATTGTTGCCCTTTCCTAACTTGGGATTTGTCGCGACCGCTTCGACCAGCAAGGAAGACACAACGCTGAGACTCTTCCTTAAGCAGTTTACTCAGAAACCTTGAACAATCTTCTGACCCCGGGGAAAGCCCGCCCACAGCTTAAAAGCACTCTTGCCAGCCAACCCCAGAAAGCCACGTGGCTAAGGCGGATAGGCTCGCATTTGCTGATGCAAGTTTGAATCTTAGACCAAGCCAAATAAGGAGTTGTTTATTCCAGAGAGCGCTCACCCTCGGGATGGTGGAAGGCGGAAACCGGCGCCATCTTTAAGGCGCGGTGCATCGCAGCTCTCCACAGGGATTTGCACATCTTCCCAACAGTTGAGGGCAGGACCTTTACCTTCTCTCCCATATCAGTGGGCCTGGCAGCAGCATATGTTTGTTGATTGGGTGTGCACAAGATCATCCAGAGAACTGTGCCCCAGAAAGAGTGGGGTTCTGGGGTTCCCCAGGCTTTTCAAATGCAAAAGTCTACAGACTAGTGAACTCTCAGGTGGCATGGTTATGTACAATAGAGCAGGGTGACATGAGCCTGGGAAAGGAGGTGTACATCCCTGAGGCGGAAAGATAGAAACACAGCTTTGCCCAGAGCCAGCCAAGGCAAAGTCATTTGGAGCAATCTCACAGTGCTTCAGAATCAACCTGAATCAAGTCAACTTATAGAGCCTGGGATGGCAGCGATGGCCTGTAAACTCAGCACTCAAAAGGCAGAAGCAGGAGGACCATGGACTTCGGATCAGCTCTCACTGAACCTGAAGCTTGCCAATTCAGTTAGCCTGGCTGACCAGCAAGCCCCAAGACTCTCCTATCTCCACCACCAGCACTGAGGGTTACAGGTGTCTTGGGGGTACCAAGGCTTATGATGCCTTGTCTGGCTTTTATGTGGGCACTGGGGATCAAACTTAAGTCTTCTTGTGGTTTTTTGTTTGTTTTATTTTGATTTTTTTTGTTGTGTTGTGACAAGAGCTTTGCCAACTGGGCCATCTCCCATCCCCTTGCATCTCTCTTTCTTTAAAATGACATTTAGTGTCTGTGCATGTGTGTGCATGTACTCACATATGCTTTTGTACTACGGCATGCATGTGGGGATCAAAAGCCAACTTGCAGGAGTCAGTTCCATCCACCATGAAGGTTTCAAGGACTGGACTTGACTTGGCAGCAAGCACATTTACCCACTGAGCCATCTCTCTGGATCCCACACATGTTTATCACTGTCCATACAATGATGCCATGATTTCCAAGACTGGTCCATCAACGGGGACATGGAATTACAGAAGGGACAAACTGTTCTGCTATAGCAGTTTCAAGGCCTCCCTGCAAGGATACAGGCCTTCATCAGCTCAAAGTCCTTCCTCCTGTGTCCCTTGCCACTGCAATGACCCAAGTAAACTGAGGACAATTACTCTCTAAGCAGGTAACCTGCTTACTCACTAGAGCCACAGAGTGAAAGCCTGTTTCAAAAGCCACAAGGGAAAATAAAAGAGGAAAGAGAAGGAGAAGAGGGGTGTATTTCTGGCAACTTTAAGCCTCCTATGACACCTCAGTGAGAACAGTAGTGAGGTGGCTGCCTCCACCAGGAACAGATGAACGAAGACAGGCAGCAGCCGCAATGATGCACTCTTTCCTTCTCATAGAAATCAAATGTGAGCTGGGCAGCGTGCAGAGGTAGTGATGCACACCTTTAATCCCAAAACCTCAGCACTCAGGAGGCAAAGGCAGGAGGATCTGAATCAAGCCCAGCCCGGTCTACAGAGTGAGTTCCAGGACAGCCAGGGCTACACAGACAAACCATGTCTCAGGAAAAAAAGGAAAAAAGGAAGGAAGGAGGGAGAGAAGGAAGGAAGGAGAAGAGGAAGAAAGAAAGAAAGAAAGAAAGAAAGAAAGAAAGAAAGGAAGGAAGGAAGGAAGGAAGGAAGGAAGGAAGGAAGAAAGAAAGAAAGAAAGAAGGGAAGGAAAAAAGAAAGGAGAAAAGGAGAGAGAGAAAGGAAGGAAGGAAGGAAGGAAGGAAGGAGAAAGGAAGGGAGAGAGAAAGAAATAAAGAAAAGAAGGAAGAAAGAGAAAAAAGAAAAAGAAATCAAATGTGGGGAATGAGTGAGTCAGAAGATGGACTCATAGCTTCCTGAAGTTGGGTGGCTAAGATGACACTGAGAAACTGAAAAGTTTGGAGGTTTCTATGCTGGGAAGAGATGCCATGACCATGGCAACTCTTATAAAGGAAAACATTTAATCGGGTTAGCTCACTTACAGTTCAGAGGTTTAGTCCATTATCATTGTGGTAGAAAGCAAGGCAGTATGCAGGCAGACACAGTCCTGGAGAAGGAGCTGAGAGTTCTATATCTTGAACACATAGCAACAGGAAGTGGTCTGCAACACTGAGCATGGCTTGAGCAAATATGAGAACTCAAAACCCACCTCCACAGTGATAAACTTCCTCCAACAAGGCAAAACCTATTCCAACAAAGCCTCACCTCCTAATAATGCCACTCCTCCTAATAATGCCACTCCCTATGAGATTATATGGGTCAATTACATTCAAACTACCACAAGTGGCTAGTATTGTCCCCAAGGAAAGAACTTGAATTGAAATTATCAGTCTAAAGGAAGGGCATGATGGCTCATGCATTTAATTCCAGCACTCAAGAGGCAGAGGCAGGAGGATCTCTGTGATTTTGAGGTCAGTCTGAACTATGTAGCAAATTCCAATACAGGCAGGGCTGTGTAGAGAAACCCTGTCTCAAATAAAATAAAATAAAAATTTAACAACAACAAATTATCACTATCTGTGTGAGTATGCGTGTGGGAGTGTGCATGCCATGGTGCACACGTGGACACCAAGGAGACTTTCAGGAGACAGTGCTCTCCCTCTTGCCATGTGGATTCCAGGTACTGAATGCGTGTTGTCACGACTGATGAGAAGCACCCTCGTCTTCTAAGCTATTGTCCCAGTCCAATAGCTGGCCTTAAAATGGTGCTTGGATAATGGAATTTAAAGCCAACGCTCTGTAATGGAGATAATGAAGGGGAGTATGCTGGAGGGTTTTATGTCAACTTACATAAGCTGGAGTCACCGGACAGTTGGGAACCCAATTGCCTCTATAAGGTCAGGCTGTTGGGCATTATCCTAATTAGTGATTGATGGGGGTGGGCCTGGCCCATTGTGGGTGTTGCCATGCCTGGGCTGGTGGTCATGGACTCTATAAGAAAGCCATAAGGGGCAAGCCAGTAAGCAACACTCCTCCATGGCCTCTGCTTCAGCTCCTGCCTCCAGGTTCTTGCCCAACTTGAGTTCCTGACCAGACTTCCTTCAGTGATGCACTACAGTGTGGAAGTGTAAGCCTAATAAACCCTTTCCTCCCCAACTTGCTTTTGAATATAGTGTTTCGTTGCAGAAAAAGAAACCCCGACTAAGACAGGGAGCTAGCTCCATGGGTTCCTTCCTATCATGAATCCTTCCTAGAGTTCCCTCTGGGTCCAGTGGGCTGTTGACCCCACTGAAGACCACAGCTGAAACAGATGTGGGGCTGGCTGGGAAGGATCCCACCTGTAATCCCAGCCCTTGAGAAGCTGAGGCAGGAGGATTGCTTTGAATTTGAGGGTAGCCTAGGGAGTTCCAGGTCACCCTGAAATATAAAATTAGACCCTATCTATGAATAAATAATAAATGAGAGTGGTATTTGTGGCTTCACGGTGGCAGTACTCATCCCATGTCTTCCCCTGGGTGGTAGGCTCAGTTCTTAGTGCTCTGAACAGTAAAGGGGTAGTTAGTTATATGCACTTCTCTTGTGTAACAGTGTATTTTACAATTATTTTCAAGTTGAAAAAAAAATCAAATAGGTGTGGTGATGGTGCACACCTTTAATCCCAGCATTTGGAAAGCAGAGGCAGGTGGATCTCTGTGAGTTTGGCAGCCTGGTCTACACAGCTTGGTCCAGGCCAGCCAGGGCCACATAGTAAGACCCTGTCTTAAAAGAAAACCACAGGGGTAAGGCAGGGGTGAGGCAGGGGTGAGGCAGGGGTGAGGCAGGGGTGAGGCAGGGGTGAGGCAGGGGAAGATAACTCAATGATAACAAGCACTTGCTGAGGTTGGGTCCCCAGGGCTACCAGGGCTACCCACATCTTGAGCATCTGAGGGCAACCGTAGTCATAGACAGGCACACACAAGTACACATACTAAAAAAATAAAATAAAATCTCCTGAAAAGAGAGAAAGTGAGCAAATGTGTTAGGACTGGGGTGTAGCTTAATAAGAGAGCACAGGCCCCGGACCTCCCTTCCAAAGACCCAGCAAATGTATGCAGCACGGAGCTCACCGGCCCCTGCCCCGCTCATGGTACCCTCCCAGATCTGTCTCTATTTATGTAAGATGGGCCTCTTCAGGGTCCCTTTTGGTTGTAATAGTGTGGAAATCTGTAGAAATCTTTGCCACAGCAGGGAGAAGAAGAACCCAAGTCTGACAGCCCGTGGGAACACCTCCCCCACTCAACAGCAAAAATGTATTTCTGTCTTGACATCCACAATGGAAGCTTAATTGCTGATAAGTGGCTGACAACTGGTAGATGTGATTTGGGAGCTAAATCTATAACAGGCTCTGGGAGCTCCAGCAGAACGCCAGGCTCCCAGGAGGTGAAGGGAAACCTGCATTTTTAGGGCACAGGGCATCAGCTTGGTCAGGGAACCCTGGAGCCAGCGATTATAGCACTACCACACCTGGCCCAACTCAACTCCCCCTCACCTCTTCCCAGAGGAGAAAAGCCATGGACAGGGGTGGTGGGGGAGGGGTTTCATTGGTGTCTGTGGCTCAGGGACTAAGGTGTGGTGTGATCACAGAGGACAGCAGAAGCTTTGTTTTCACAGTTCTATGAGAGGCCAGAGCCCTTCGAGAAGCAGAGACAGAATGCCAGTAAACACATCCTGCGTCGTGGAGTTACGGAACTGTATGTAGACTCCCCCAAGTGGCTGTTTCCTAGTTTGTTCACCCACACAAACCTACTAGACCAGACTGTGAGCACCCTCACGGGGATAAGAGCCTGGAGCGAGATTGCCTGGCTTCAAATCCCAACTCAGCACTGTGTATCCATGTGAATACACTTGCCCTGTGCCCCAGTTTCTTCATCTGTGAAATGGGAACAAAAGAACACCTATTCTCCAGTATGCAAAGTGCTTAGAATGGGGAGCACGCTCGGGGTGTGGGGGTGGAGCAAGGTGGGAACAACGCAGTGAGTGCTGGCTGCTGTCCTTACCACACCTCGAATCCTCCATACTTGACAGGAAATGCTGGCGGAAGCATGTGACTTCCACAGTCTCCCTCTTGTCCTGTTTGGGGATGGTGAGAGGCTGAGACAGAGGTAGCCAGGGAACAGCTGAAGCGCAGTGGCCAGCAGCCCAAGCTTGGCGGGGACACAGCTGACACTTGTGTGACTCTGTTTCTTCCCAGAAGCAAGTCCTCCCCTTCTGCTCTCTGTCCTGCCTCTGGGTGTTCCTGAAGTAGCTTCTGTCTGAAGCAGAGAACTCACAGCAATCCTCCTGCCTCAGCCTCCCAAATGCTGGGATTAGGAGCATGAGTCACCACTGGATCTTTTTTTCAAATTAGGAAATGGAGACCTAAAGAAAATTTAAAATCTTTTTTTTTTCAGGATCCAAAGAGAGTTCATTACAATAAAGTTAGTAAGGAAAATTGGTTACTTCTATGACCCTGATATTAACCCACATACCTATGAATATCTAATTATACAATAGAATTATACACTAGAATAAAGAAAGTGTCTTCAACAAATGGTGCTGGCATAACTGGATGCTGGCATGTAGAATACGGCAGATAGATCCATGTCTATCACCATGCACAAAACTTAAGTCCAAATGGATCAAAGACCTCAATATAAATCAAGCCACACTGAACATATTAGAAGAGAAAGGGGAACATACCCTTGAATGAATTGGTGCAGGAGGCCACTTCCTGAACATAACACCAGTAGCACAGACACTGAGATCCACAATTAATAATTGGGACCTCCTGAAACTAAGAAGCTTCTGTAGAGCAAAGGACACAGTCAACAACACAAAATGGCAGCTCACAGAATGGGAAGATATTCACCAACCCCACACCTGACAGAGGGCTGATCTCCAAAATTTACAAAGACCTCAAGTAACTAGTTTCCAAAACACCAAATAATCCAATTAAAAAGTGGGGTACAGAGCTAAATAGATAATTCTCAATGGAGGAATATAAAATGGCTGCAAGACACATAAGAAAGTTCTGAACATCCTTGGCCATTAGGGGAATGCAAATCAAAACAACTCTGAGATACCACCTTACTCCTGTAAGAATGGCTAAAGTCAAAAACACCAATGACAGTTTTCTTCCATTTCTTTAAGAGATTTCCTCATATCCTCTTTGAAGGTCTCTATCATTTTCTTGGAGTTGTTTTTAAGGTGATTCTCTTTTGATTCATATTCGATGGGATGCTCAGTCAGTCAGGTCTTGCTGGTGTAGAATGCTTAGACTCTGATGGTGTCATAGAAGTCTTTCTGTTGTGGCATGTGTTCTTATACTGTCATCTTCCCATCTCTTCTTCCAGTGGGTACAGGTGGGGTAGCTCTCTCCAAGGACGTTGGAAAACCAATTAATTGTAAACTTGTATCACATTCAACAAATCTACTCAAAGTGGGGACTACTAGATATCTTTCACATCTTCTAATTGTACTTCTATGTCTTCTAGAAAAGCAGTCAGTGCTCTTAACCTCTAAGCCATTTCTCCAGCTCCCCTGTTTTGGCTTTTTTGTTTTGTTTTGTTTTGTTTCAAGACAGGGTTTCTCTGTGTAGCTTTGGAGCCTATCCTGGCACTCACTCTGGAGACCAGGCTGGTCTCGAACTCACAGAAATCCGCCTGCCTCTGCCTCCTGAGTGCTGGGATTAAAGGCTTGCGCCACCAATGCCCGGCCTTGTTTTTGTAATGCCATGAGACACATGACAAAACATAGATTAATAGAAATGGGTTAATTTAAGTCGTAAGAGCTAGCTAGTAATAAGCCTGAGCAATAGGCCAAACAGTTTGTAATTAATATCAAGCTTCTGTGTGATTGTTTTGGGACTGGGTGGCTGGGAAACCAAAACACTACCTCGGTTTACAGAGATCCACCTGCCTCTGCCTCCTGAGTTCTGGGATCAAAGGCATGTGCCATCATCACACCTGGCTGAAAGATTTCTTCGGCTTACAGTTTTGAAGATTCAAAATTCAAGATCAGATAGCTCCATTTGGTCTCTGGAGAAGGTACCATGGAATGTCAAGGCACAGCAAGTAAGGAACCAAGTGGGGTGGGAACCAGGCCTGTTCCTTAGGTGAGAACCTCCCAGTGAGAGGCATCTTCATCTGTTTCCAAAGCAAAGACCGGCCAATCCTCCACTTACTCAAGACTCTCAAGACTCTACCATTGACTGACTATCCCAGCTTTGATCATCTCTCTCTCTCTCTCTCTCTCTCTCTCTCTCTCTCTCTCTCTCTCTCTCTCTCTCTCTCCAGGATTTCTTTATGGCTTTGGAGGCTGTCCTGAACTAGCTCTTGTAGACCAGGCTGGTCTCAAACTCAGATCCACCTGCCTCTGCTGGAACTAAAGGCGTGCCCTGCCGCCGCTCCCGCCCCCACCCCCGCAGCTGCCACCCGGCTAGCTTTGATCATCTTTAAGAGAGGTATGGGGCTCCAGCAGGGGAAGCTGACGGAGGAGGATTGCTGTGAGTTTGAGGCCAGCCCATAGTGTAAAACTCTGTTTCAAAACAAGAGATAGGGAAGGAAAGGGAGATGAGGGAGAGGAGAGGAGAGGAGAGGGAGAGAGGGAGAGAGGGAGAGAGGGAGAGAGAGAGAGAGAGAGGAGAGAGAGAGAGAGAGAGAGAGAGAGAGAACGCCAGCTTGTCATGTATAAGGTTCTGCATTCAAACTTCAGCACCGAAAAATATTTAAAAGTGATTTAAAAAAAAAAAAAAAAACAGATTTGGAGGCTAGGGAGAAGGTTCAGTCAGTAAGGTGCTTGCAACACAAGCATAAGGACCAGAGGTTTGAGTCCCCAGAATCCATTTGAAAAGCTCGACGGGGTCATGTGCACCAGCCCAGATCAGCGCAGATGGTGAGCTCTGGCCAGCTGATGGGGAAGAGAGAGGTAGAATCTCCACCCCAAGCTGAACTCTGGAAGCCATCACTCCTCCTCGGGAATTGCTTTCCTCTCAAAGGTCAGTCCTCCCAAGGGAGAAATTGGTATTTTACCCACCTGGCTTTCAATCCTAGCTCCCATCTTGCTATGCCAAAGTGGTTTCCCTTCCTCCCTCTGAGGCCCATTATGAGGCTTCCTCAAATAAGGAGACATAAACAGGTGCTCTGCCCCAAGCTGTTTTCACTTGTCTGCTGGGCCTGTGGTTTCAGACTGCCTTGTTCCTTCCCTGGTACTGTCTCCTCAGTGTGAGGAAGCCTCTACTTATTGTTCCTAGGATGCTCCAAAGATGGACCTCCACTGCTGCAGCACTGAATGAAGTCAAGGCCATGGAAAGCCCCTGTTGCAGGCAGCTTACAGGTGACTAGGAAGGGAGAGCATGTGAACAACCTGCTGATTGGCTAACTCCTCCCAGAGTTGACCAACAGGCACAAAATAACCTAATTCCCAAGCCACCACCAAGACTACCATGAGACAGAACCAAGTCAGCCAGGCTAGGTGGTGAAATGCTGGCAATGACCTCTCTTTGAATTGCCTGTTGGAGTTGCCAGCATAGGGAATGACCTGGAAAACTAAATCAGCCTTTCAACTTTCTCTGCCATTTCTTTCTTTGGCCTGGCCCTACCACAGGAGAAAGGAGCTGGGACTGCTGAAGACTATCTGGACTTTTAGCCTTTAGGATGAGAATCACAAGTCTCAAATGCAAGTTCTACATTCAGTTTTGAGGTAATGAAATTTTGGGGTAGCAAGATGGCTCAGTGGGTAAAGGTTTGCCACCATGACTAATGACCTGAGTTCAGTTCTGGGAATCCACATGGTATGAAGGAAAGAACCAAGTCCTGGAAGATATCTTCTGACCTCCACAAATATGCCATGCCATGTACCCCCGACACACACATACAGACAAATGTAAAGAGAAGTTATAAGACAATACACTTTGGGGGCTGGCAAGATGGTTTGGCAGGTAAAAGCGCTTGCCATACAAACCAGATGACCTGAGTTCGATCCCCAGGCCCCCACACTAAATTCAATCTCTAGAATCCATGGAACCAAGTCCTGGAAGTTATAGCTCACCTCTCACTGGAAGTGCATGATCTCTTCATAAATGGTCCCTGCTTCTTCTGCAGTGGTGTGTTTCTCCCAAGTCTTTGCTCAGAGACACAAGAACCAGTACCATGAGGGACTGAGTTGGGCATTAAAACTGGACACAGTGCAGAAGCAGACATAGGGCCCTCAGGAACTGCGGCCTGAACAACCCCAGAGGTCCACTGGGAAGTGCTGTGTAAGAGAGGTACACCCAGCTACCTGGGAAGGGCATCGTGGGAAATTGATCTGCTGGAGCTCAGAGAGGCCAGGAGGGAGCCAAGACTTGAAGGAGAGGTAGGAATTAAGTGGGCAAAGAACCAGGAGGCATTAACCAGTGAGGAAAAGCATTTGGGAAGAGGGAGTTGCATATGCAAGCACTCTGGGGCCTTGAGAGAAGGCCAGAGTGGCTGAAATTCCAGATTCAGGAAGAGAGTCGTGCTCAGGGAGGCAGGGGTCAGGCTGGGCTGCGTTTCAGAAGCCAGAGTGAGAGCTTTTCCTTTTGGCCTGAGCCACCCTGTGTTTAAGCAGGGTGTGAGTTCTTGGCTGTAGGTCCATGCCCAAACTGCAGGGGCTTTCTGCCTCTGCCGCAGTAATGTTGTAGTCTCTTGGCCCCTTAATCCATTTTAGTCATTCTATAGGCTACGTTTACACTGGTATGTGAAGCATAACATGTGAGCTTCCAGTTAACATAAGTAGCTAAGATGGAATAAAAGAGCCTGCAATTACAGCCAGCTATCAGAAGAAATAAGGACTATTCAGTGAACAGTGACCAGCAAAATTGACGTGGCTTGTTTGTCTGTTGTCAATCAATAAATTCAAATGATCTGACATAGTAGGAAGACATAAATGCTGCCCATCTATGTTCCAGCATGCCCACTCATAGCAGTGATTCTATACAACACATAAATCCAAATCTTGGTGTCACCCCAAATCTATACAGACTCTGCTTACATACTGTGTCATGGTGCTCTGTCTTGTCGTCTTGGAGGGGACAGTTAAGACAGAACTTGGTACCTTCTCTTCTCAGCCTCCTGAGTGCTGGGATTCCAGACAAGCACCACAGGGGGTTGGGGCACTGGAGAGAATGGCTCTGCAGTTAAGAACAGTCGCTGTTGCCAGGTGGTGGTGGTACACGCCTTTAATCCCAGTACTTGGGAGTTCAAGACCAGCCTGGTCTACAAGAGCTAGTTCCAGGACAGGCTGCAAAGCTACACAGGGAAATCCTGTCTTGAAATACACACACACACACACACACACACACACACACACACACACACACACAAAACCCAACAACAAACAAACAAACAAAAATTGCTGCTCTTTCAGCCTGAGTTCCTAGCACCCATATTGGGGGCAGAGGCTGCCTGTAACTCCAGCTTCAGGTGATCTGCTGCCTTCTTCTGGCCTCTGTGGGCACTGCACACACAGTGCACATAACATAAAGTCACTTGCACATGTAAATAAAATAAAAATAAACAAACCTTTTTTTTTTTTCAGGCAGGGTTTCTCTGTGGCTTTTGGAGGCTATCCTGGAACTAGCTCTTGTAGACCAGGCTGGTCTTGAACTCACAGAGATCCGCCTGCCTCTGCCTCCCGAGTGCTGGGGCTAAAGGCGTGCACCACCACTGCCCGGCTAAAAGTGAACAAATTTAAAGTCTTCTCTTTCACTAGATGTGTATCAGCCATCCCCATCAACCGAGGTTGAATAAGTCAGACCCCCCCCCACCCCCCACCCCCCCCACCCCCAGAAACGGCGGCACTTGACCATCGAACATTGGCATGCACTAGCGGTGCGCGCATCTAAACAAGCACAAGCCTCCTAGTCAGGACTCGGTGGATGTTAGCAAGGTGGAACCTGGAAACAGCCGTCATGTGCTGTGTCAACCTTTGATGCCTGTGCTGGTGAAAGAGCAGCCAGCATTTCCTGAAGGCTCACCTCATAAGTCGTCCACCACATGGAGCTTCCCTTATGCAACAACCCATGAGTAATTGCATGGCGTCCATGGAGAAGATATGTCACTTGCCCAAGACGGCATGTGGTGGAATAAGGGGAGGAACTCAGAGCCCATCTACCTGGCCTTATGTTTAAATACTTGGGCTCCCCCAGGGTACTGTTCACTTCCAGATGCTTCCAGCCTGTCACTCTTCTACCATGTGAGTCCTCTCTCCAGGCCATTGGGCCCCACCGTTAGCTACACACCACTCAAACAGGCAGACCGCAGAATGACTTCAGCTGTGTGTCTAGAAGCTTTGGAAACATCAAAGCAGAGGTGGTGTGGGCTCAGCCCTCTTGGGTGCCTCATGGACAGCTGTATAGTCTGACTGTTAACCTGACTGGAATGAGATGCCTAGGACATGAGGAAAGCACACTCTGGGTGTGAGGGCATGTGGGTGAGATGGAATGTGGGCGGCACCAGCAGAGAGTCTAAGGGCTAGGATGGAATACAGGGGAAGAAGCTGCTAGCACAGGCATGCTCATGCTCTCTCTCTCTCTCTCTCTCTCTCTCTCTCTCTCTCTGTGTGTGTGTGTGTGTGTGTTTCTGTCTCTCTCTGTGTCCCTCTCTCTCTTTGTCTCTCTGTCTCTCTCTGTGACTCTCTCTCTGTCTCTGTCTCTCTCTCTGTCTCTCTCTCTCTGCTTCCCAGCTGTCCTGAGCAGCTTTTCTCAAGCAACCCCTCCCTGATGCACAAGGCAGCAGGGCAGCCTCTGAAACCCGGAATCAAAGCAGTCTTCCCTATTACTGTGATGAAACCCCTGCAGGAGCTACTTACAGGATAAGAGCTTTATTTGGGCTCATAGTTCAGCAGAATGGTGCACCATAGCAAGGAAGGTGTGATGACTGCATCAGTTCAGTCCACAGCAGCAGAGGCTTGTACCGTGGTTCATTCACACCTGGTGAATCAGGACACAGAATGAGTCAGCAGCACGGCCAGACTATCACTCTCAGCTGCCTGCCTTCAGTGACCTACTTCTGCCAGCTGCACCTCCAACCCCATAAGTTCTGCGTCGTGTGTCATTGGGGCTGGGAAGATGGATCAGTTAATGAGGACCTGAGCTTGGACCCCCAGCACACATGTAAAAAGCTAGAAACAGCAGTACATGCTTGTGATCTCAGTATTGGGGAGGCAGAGACAGCAGGATCCCTAGGGCTGGCCGGCCAGCAAGCCTGCAGAGCTCCATGTATAGTGAGAGACCTTGTCTCAAAAAATAAAGTGGAGAGGGATTGAGGTAGACACCTGACATTGATCTGCACATGTGCGAGTACATGGAGACAGACAGACAGACAGACAGACAGACAGACAGACAGACAGACAGACACATACACACACACACACACACACACACACACACACACACACACACACACAAGAAAACCTACACATATACACAGAACAAGCAATGACAAAGAAAAATGGTGCCACCAACTGGTGATCAAATAAATGTTCAAATATAAAGTGTGTGGTGGGGTGTCTCAGTTGGGGTTCCTATTGCTATGAAGAGACACCATGACCATGACAACTCTTATAAAGAAAACATTTAATTTAGCCGGGCGTTGGTGGCGCACGCCTTTAATCCCAGCACTAGGGAGGCAGAGGCAGGCGGATCTCTGTGAGTTCGAGACCAGCCTGGTCTACAGAGTGAGTTCCAGGACAGGCATCAAAGCCACAGAGAAACCCTGTCTCGAAAAAACCAAAAAAAAAAAAAAAAAAAAAAAAGAAAACATTTAATTGAGGTGGCTCACTTACAGTTCAGAGGTTCAGTCCATTGTCATCATAGTGGGACAATGTGGTGTGCAGGAAGACATGGTGCTGGAGAAGTAGCTGAGAGTCCTGTATCTTGCAGGCAACAGGAAGTTATCTGAGACATTCAGTGGTATCTTGAGCACATGTGAGCCCTCAAAGCCCGCCTCCACAGCGATGCACTTCCTCCAATGAGACCACACCCACTCCAACAAGGCCACACCTCCTAATAGTGCAACTCCCTTTGGGGGCCATTTTCTTTCAAACCATCAAAGGGGACAAGGACATTGCTCATTTAAACCATAATATCTAGTTTAAACTGTTTCTCTCAAACATTTGCCATTGGCTGGGAGTTGGTCTCGAACTCCTTTAATAACCCAGCACTCCGGAGGCAGAGGCAGGTGGATCTCTGTGAGTTCAAGGCCAGCCTGGTCTACAAAGTGAGTCCCAGGACGCCAGGGCTACACAGAGGAACCCTGTCTTGAAAAACAAAACAAAGCAACCTTGCAGGAAGGTTATTCTTGCCTACAACATTAGGCTGACATTTAGGTTTGGCTTGATTGTAGAGAAGGGTTAATGTACAGACTCACATTGCTGCAGGGCTGAAGCAGAGATCTCAATGGGGTGGATTCCCGTCTTTCGTTGTAACCCTGGGCTGACCCCGGGTCACCTTCCTTACTCACATGTTAGGCCAGGAGTTTGTAAGAGAGTCTTGAAGGCAGAGACACTATGAAAGTTCAACTTGTTTCCTTGGGACCCGTCAGAGCTGATTAAATATGTGGCATCTCAAACAGGACAAGGCAACAACATGGCTGCAAACACAATTTTCCCAATTAGAATCTGGTAAAAAGGAGGCCACTGCTAACAAACTTATATAAGATAACTATGAGTAGAGACTTAGTAAAAGTTGCTGGAGAAAGGAGACAAAGAAATGGACCAATGAGTATAAGACTTTTTTCCCCCAGTACTGGGACTCAAACCCAGGTCACTTTACCTACTCTCAACCCAATGTATGGCTTTTCAGTATTTCATTTCAGTACTAAAACAAAACAAAAACAAAAACACGCCCATATGTACCCAGGAAAAAGTTTTAAAGGCATCAATAATATTCAAACTGCCACCTTCCCTCATCTGTTAATTCAGTCCTGTATGATTCTTTTGGTTGGGGAAGGGTTTGAGACAAGACCCCAAGTAGCCCAGGCTAGCCTTGAACTCCTAGCAGAAGATGAGCTTGAATTCTTCTGCCTCAACCTCCTAAATGCTGGGATTGTAGGTGTGTGGCATTGTGCCTTGACCTCGTGTAATTAATTCTTGATTCTGGCTCCTGAGTTAGAAACCTAATGATGTCACCTGCTTCTAGTCTGAAGAGTCCTAACTCCCCATGCTGGTACAGTTTGGAGGTTGTCTAAGTGATGACAACTGAGCTTATTGTCAAGTCAATAGAAATTCCTTAGGGTAAAATAAGATCTCTCTGTGGATGACCTCACAGTAGGACACACCCTACTTGTACTTGCTCTCAGAGTGTGACAATCACAGTTCTTTTATTGCAACTTTACAGAAAGAAATGAAATTAAGTAGACCTAGAACCAGTGATCCATTCCTTTTCTGTT
Organism: Cricetulus griseus; assembly: GCF_003668045.3. Lineage (NCBI taxonomy): Eukaryota > Metazoa > Chordata > Mammalia > Rodentia > Cricetidae > Cricetulus > Cricetulus griseus. Next base: position 16,923,244 of record NC_048595.1, read on the forward strand.
TCTTTTGTGGTGCTGGAGGCCAAGCCCAGGGCTGTGCATACCAAACATATGCTCTACCCCAAAGCTACACTTCTGAGCTCCCTGAGTTTGCACCTTGCAGCTTTCAGGTCTCATCAGCCCTTTGAGAAAGCTACATTCTCAACAAGACTAGCAGTGGAATGGCTGCACCAGACAGGCCCTGAAACCTCCTCCACTCCAGCCTCTTCTAGAGGGCTGGGACAACTTGAAGCTCCAGCAACCTTTTCCATTCTCATTGACAATGAACACACCTGCCCTGGCCTTCCCACCAAGCTCCTCTGGTCACTGTTGAGTGGCTGTGCTGTTTTTCTTAATATTTCGATACCCTTAAATATATGTTATAACAATAAGTCTTTCTGCCAAGCCTGCCCAAGCCCTGCAGCCAGTGGGCACTTTCTGCCAGGCCACCTGAGTTCCACCCGCCACCACGTTAACACACAGAGATTCATATTAGGTACAAATGCTGCTTGGCCAATGACTAATATTTCTCATCTGCTAGCTCAGTCTTAATTATCATAAATCTATGTATTTTATAAGACTTATCTTATAGACGACACCTTCCACTGGCGCCCTCTCTTGCCAGCGGATCACATGGCAACTCCAGAGCAGAGACCAGGAGGAAGAGAGAAGGGAAAAAGGGAATGACTTCCTTCTTGTTCTTGCTTATATATGAGTCTGCCTGCTATGTCACTTCCTGCCTGGATCACAAGACTTCTTTACTACATTTCCCAGAATCCTCCTTGACTCCTAGTCCCATCTATCTTTCTGCCTCATTGGCTAAACAGTGCCTTATTCATTAACCAATAAGATAAACATACACAGAAGGGCATTCCTATAATCTCCTCTTTTCTGTCTCAATAAAAAGAAGGGTAACTTATCTTTTATAATAACTGAAGAAAACTATAACCATAACTATCTGTTTTCAATTCCATGAAAGACCACAGAAGGATAATCCATAAACTCTAGAATTGACAGAGACATCTCGATACCTGGACAGTCACCCAAAGTTCTTCTGTAATGTTGGGGCATCCATCTTCAGCTCATAGGCCACAGTGTGTCTGACACACTTCTCCATTTCAGCAGGAACCCTTCACAATTGTTCATCTTGTTTTGCAAGTGCAGCAGTCACTTTCTTGTGGGTCCTGCATGTCCAGTTTATACATAAACAAACAGTCCAGGCAATGCCCAAATGGCTAATTGTTACGATAAATCTTTCTGCCAAAAGCTGCCAAGCCCCACCACCATGTGTGTGCTTTACGCCAGCTGCCCGCCCGAGTTAGGGCCCAAATTAATACACAGAAACTTGTATTAGGTACAATGCTGCTTGGCCAATGACTAGGATTCTCTTCTGTTAGCTCAGTCTCAATTATCATATACATCTATATATTTTATAAGACTTACCTTATCGGACACCTTATTGGTGACCCTCCTTGTTGGTGGATCACATTGCTCCACTGGAGGAAGAGCGGAGAGGAAAAGGGAATATTTCTCCTTAGTTAAATATGAGTCTCCTTGCTATGTCACTTCCTGCCTGGATCACCACTTCCCTAATACATTTCCCAGAATCCTCTTTGACTCCTAGTCCTGTCTAATTTGCTGTCTCATTGGCCAAACAGTATTTTATTCAATAATCAATAAGATAAACATACAAAGAAGTACATTCCCCATCAGCTAATCTTGCCATGTTGAAGGCAAACTCCATATTGAGTTTCTTCCAGGCCCATCCTCCTTTCTGAGGTAATTGGTGTGCCAGAAGAAGTTGTGTCTGTCAAGAAAAACCCTAAACTATTTAAATGCAATTTATCGGTAGGTCTTTGAAAGGTTTGAAGAATGCCTATCCATCTCAAATACATCTCTGTATATCTAGAAAACCTAATTAAGCTAATTATAATTTTTGACTATTATAGGTGACTATATAATTTTATTTAATTATGCATATCATTTTAAAAGATCTGTATAAACACAATACCTAAACAAGAGGAGACATAAACATATTACAAAATTGACCTTAAAGTTGTATCAATAAATGAAAATCCATACCAATGTAAAGTATTCATCTCCATATCCTATTTCCCTTTTTTTTCCTTTAAAAAGAGATTAACTGTGATCATTACCATTTATAACCAACCCCATTTAAATTAAAACAAACATTTATAAAAATATTTGGGAGTTTGGGTGTCGTTCATTCCAAACTGCTTCCTGCTGGTTGGGGGTGATGCCATGGGGATCATAATAAAACCCAGAAATCCTGGCTGTAGTGGTCTAAGACTGCATCATCTCAGCTGTTTTGGAGTAGGATCAGTTGGGCCATTGCTTCAGGGGTTCTTTCTTGATCAAACCATATTAGTCTGTAAGGAATCCACAGCTTTTCATTTTCTGTGGAAACACAGGCAAAAACTTTTTTCTCAAGTAGCCTGTCCTTAGACTTAAATTTTGAAATCAAAGCATTTTTAAAATATGTAAGTTGGATTAATTTAGCAGCATTGATAATGAAATGTCTTTTAGCAGCTGTAGCTCTTTCCTCAGCAATCAAACAATTTAAAGACAACAATATAGCATATAGTATCCAGACTCTCTTGTGTAGTTTCCATCTTTACATGGCTTTTTATTATTCTATTCCTTTTACTTTTATTTTTTCCTTTTATAAGACAGGGTTTCTCTGTGTAACTTTGGCTGCCCTTCATTCTGTACACCTGGCTGGCCCTGAAGTCACAGAGATCCGCCTGCTTCTGCCTCCTGAGTGCTGGGATTAAAGGTGTGTGCCACCACCGCCCAGATACTCTATTTTTTTCTTCCTCTTTTTCTCTCACAAGCCTACATATATTTTTAAACACAGTGTAAACAAACCTTTAGAGGTTTTTCTTCATCAGAATCTGTCTTTATTGTAAATCTTTACCTTTTTCTGGCCACACATCTTTTAACTGTTAAACAATACCTCCAAAATTAAAGTGGCAGCTTTCTTAGCCACTGTCTTCCAAGGAGCATGCCGCCCGGCTTTGAGATGTGGTCACTGCCACTGCCAGCTGTGTGGGGCACGAACCCATATCAAAAGTCTCATGCTAGCTAGGGCCTCTTAAAAGGGAGCCCTGAGTTTTTTTCCGCTTAGGCTGAGTCGGAAAACCTCTTTTAAAGGAATCATTCGAGTCTTTGCTTGTCTCTAGCAAAACAAAGACCATCCGAGAAAATGCTGCTAACAAGAAGTTGTGCTTGTCTCTCTTCTTTTGCTGCTAAAATCCCTTCTTAAGCTTTTGTGAAGTTTACATGGAAGTTTGTAACACTACCCCCCAGCTGCCAAGGTTCTGTCGCTGCTTGACTAGTTGCAGAAAGGCACAGAAGGGCCTTCCTCATCAATATGTTACTTTTGTTACTGAAAACTGCCCCAAATTTTTCTTACATCATTATTTCTACCTTCCAAGACCTATACCTGACCTTTATATTTAGGCCCATCACTGCTTTGAAAGAACTCTGACTTTATATGGTTCATATCACTTTCTTTTCAGGCTTGTTACTGCCCAGAAACCTGGGCATCTGAAGAATTATGATGGCATCGTACTCACAGGAATGAATGAGATGGGAAGCACTTCCTTATAGAATGTCAAAAGCTCAGGAGTTCAGAGGAAATGATGCTGACAAAGGAACATGACCTAACAAGAAGCCTTATAATTCACTTACTAATCCCAATCTGGCAAGCACCATTCTTTTGTTTTGTTTGTTGTTTGTTTGTGCCTTTTGTTTCTTTTGAGACAGGGTTTTTCTGTGCAGCCTTGGCTGTCCTGGAACTCACTCTGTAGACCAGGCTGGCCTCAAACTCACAGAGATCTGCCTGCCTCTGCCTCCTGAGTGCTGAGATTAAATGTTTGTGTCACTGCTGCCTGGCCAACTTTGTTCTTTTTTATAGAAATGGTCTTACTATTCTGATGGGGGATGTCCTTCTGTATGCTGTGAATATATGTTTCTCTTATTGGTTGATAAATAAAGCTGTTTTGGCCCATGGACAGGCAGGAAGTATAGGCAGGGCTAACAGACTAGGAGAATTCTTGGAAGAGGAAGGCAGAGAGTGAGTCGCCAGCCAGATGCAGAGGAAGCAAGATGAGATTGCCATACTGAGAAAACATGCCAAGCCATGTGGCTAAACATAGATGAGAATTATAGGTTAATTTAAGTTGTTAGAGTTTTTTAGTAACAATCTTGAGCAATAGGTCAAACAGTTTATAATTAATATAAGCCTCTGTGTGTTTATTTGGGACTAAATGACAGTGGGACCAGACGGGACAGAAACTTCCATCCACACTATTTAGCCCCGCCTCTGCCTCCTGAGTACTGGGATTAAAGGCATTCACCACCATTGACCACTTATCTTAATTTTTTTAAGTTTTTTTTTTAAACTGTGTGTATCTTTGTGAGTACAGGTGCCCTAAGACCAGAGGTGTCATCCCCTGGAGGTGAAGTTACAGACAGTTGTGAGCTGCTAGATGTGGGTACTGGGAACAGAACTCAGGTCCTCTGTAAGAGCAGTATGTACTCTAAGCCAGTGAGTCATCTCTCCAGATCTCCTCCTCATTTGGTGAGACAAAGTCTCTCTCTGAACCCGGAGCACACAATTCAGCTGGATGGGCCCTCAGGGATCTTCTTGCCTTGGCATCCCTCCCCAGAACTCAGATGGCAAGTCAATGCTGCTGCTGTAGGCCTGGTTAGTCACAGACTTGCAGCTCTCCTCCTGCTTTGGCTATCTGGGATTACAGATAGGCTCTACCATGCCTGGCTCAAAAACATCACCTTAACCAAATAATTAAAGCCAACATCACCAGCTGAGTGATGGTGGTGGCACACATCTTTAATTCCAGCACTCAGGAGGCAGAGGCATGCAGATCTCTGAGTTCGAGGCCAGTCTGGTCTACAGAGGGAGTTGCAGAACAGTCAGAGCTACACAGAGAAACTCTGTCTTGAAAAACAAATGGGGGTGGGGGGTGACGGGAGGGAGAGGAAGAAGGGATTGACATGTGAAACAAGCTTGTTCCTAATTTGAACTAATAAAAAATTTAAAAAAAACTGTCAAAAAAAGAGAAAACAAAAAACAAAAACAGAACCAAACCAACCAACCAAACAAACAAACAAACAAAAAAACCCCAAAAACCATCAAACAAAAAAGCTAACATCAGGGGCTAGAGAGATGGCTCAGCAGTTAAGAGCACTGACTGCTCTTCCAAAGAACCTGGGTCCAATTCCCAGCATCCACATGGTAGCTAACAACTGTCTGTAACGCCAAGATCTGACAACCTCACACATTCATGCAGGCATATAAAATAAAAATAAATAAATAAATAAAACTAATGTCACCAACACACCTTCTGATATAAGCACCAGGGACCCAGGATTACTTCTATGGGGTTTCTGGTAAATATATAGACATGACCTTAACCCAATCACACTGATTCACCAGGACCAGGCCAGACTGAGAAAAGGCTGATAATGACTTGAGATTGAAAGAAACTAATGGCTGGGCTGGGGAGACCACTTAATGGTAGGATGCTAGGCTGAGAGTCATGAAACGCTGGGTTTGATGCCCAGGTGAAGGAGTGTGCACCAGAGGAGGAGCACAGGAGGCCCCAGGTTTATAACCCACCACCACACATACAAATAAGTAATTTAAAAGACATTTCAAACATAAGGATCCTGCCCCTGACCCTAGCACACACAGCATGTTAATACATGTTAGTAGGTTAGTCACTATTAGTCTCCTGAGGAGTGTGTATAGATTAAAATGTTAAAGAAGGGCACTGAAGAGATGGCTCAGTACTTAAGAGCACTAACTGCTTTTGTAGAGGACCTGGGTTCTAGTCCCAGCAGCTCACAACTGTCTGTAACTGTAGTTCCAGGGGATCTGATGCCCTCTTCTGGCCTCTTCAGGCACCAGGCAAGCATGTGGTGCACAGACAGGCATGCAAGCAAAACACCCTACACATCAAATAAAAATAGATACAACTTTTAAAGTGTTGAGGGCAGTCAGAGCATAGTGTTGTAGAATTCTTTCCTAAGTGACAGCAAGGTCACACTGTGGGCACAGCTTTTCTCCGTCCATGCTGGTTCCTCATCTAGAGAGTTAATGTGCAGACGCCATCGGCTTCAGAGACTCACAGGGTTTCACCCACGTCTCTTTCAGCTCTAGACTGAAGCCTCACTTTCCATGGCAGAAAAAGCAGCTGAGAGAGAATAAAGAGCGTAAGGGACACTGGCAGCAGGAGGAGGAAGTAAGAAAGCCAGGAGGAGGCTTGTCTTCAAATCAGAAGCTTCCTTCTCCCAACTGCCACAGTCAGCAGCTCACCTCTAGGGACAAGAGGAGAGAAGTTCCCTCACCTAAGAATAAAATATTCCACCCATTCTTCCTGGGGACAATTACCAAGTGTTTCGGATTGTGTCAATGATTACTTGCTATTGCTCTGCAACTCCAAATAACTTTAGGTTCCCATAGCAACACACTCTGCTCTGGAAGCTGACATTGTTCCCTAATCCACGTGGGAAGGAATAAGAATGGCCATCTAGAAAACTCACTGCAAGTGGGAGGGGCCATGTCAGGACCGCGCAGGATGAGGACAGTGACCAGGAGGGTGCAGGGTGGGGACAGTGACCAGGAGGGAGGAGGGTGGGGACAGTGACCAGGAGGGTGCAGGGTGGGGACAGTGACCAGGAGGGTGCAAAGTGAAGACAGTGACCAGGACAGCAAAGGGTGTGGACAGGGACCAGGAGGGTGAAGGGTGTGGACAGTGGCCAGGAGGGTGCAGGGTGGAGACAGTGACCTGGAGGATGCAGGGTGGGGACAGTGACCAGGAGGGTGCAGGGTGTGGACAGTGGCCAGGAGGGTGCAGGGTGGAGACAGTGACCTGGAGGATGCAGGGTGGGGACAGTGACCAGGAGGGTGCAGGGTGGAGACAGTGACCTGGAGGGTGCAGGGTGGGGACAGTGACCAGGAGGGTGCAGGGTGGGGACAGTGACCAGGAGGATGAAGGGTGGGTACAGTGACCAGGAGGGAGGAGAGTGGGGACAGTGACCAGGACAGCAAAGGGCATGGACAGTGACCAGGAGGGTGTAGGGTGGGGACAGTGACCAGGACAGCAAAGGGCGTGGACAGGGACCAGGAGGGTGCAGGATGGGGACAGTGACCAGGAGGGTGCAGGGTGGGGACAGTGACCAGAAGGGTGCAGGGTGGAGACAGTGACCTGGAGGGTGCAGGGTGGAGACAGTGACCACGAGGGTGCAGGGTGGGAACAGTGACCAGGAGGGTGCAGGGTGGAGACAGTGACCTGGAGGGTGCAGGTGGGGACAGTAACCAGAAGGGAGGAGAGTGGGGACAGTGACCAGGACGGCAAAGGGCGTGGACAGGGACCAGGAGGGTGAAGGGTGTGGACAGTGGCCAGGAGGGAGGAGGGTGGGGACAGTGACCAGGAGGATGCAAGGTGGGGACAGTGACCAGGAGGGTGCAGGGTGGGGACAGTGGCCAGGAGGGTGCAGGGTGGAGACAGTGACCTGGAGGATGCAGGGTGGGGACAGTGACCAGGAGGGTGCAGGGTGTGGACAGTGGCCAGGAGGGTGCAGGGTGGAGACAGTGACCTGGAGGGTGCAGGGTGGAGACAGTGACCTGGAGGGTGCAGGTGGGGACAGTAACCAGAAGGGAGGAGAGTGGGAACAGTGACCAGGACGGCAAAGGGCGTGGACAGGGACCAGGAGGGTGAAGGGTGGGGACAGTGGCCAGGAGGGTGCAGGGTGGAGACAGTGACCTGGAGGGTACAGGGTGGGGACAGTGACCAGGAGGGTGCAGGGTAGGGACAGTGACCAGGAGGATGAAGGGTGGGTACAGTGACCAGGAGGGAGGAGAGTGGGGATAGTGACCAGGACAGCAAAGGGCATGGACAGTGACCAGGAGGGTGTAGGGTGGGGACAGTGACTAGGACAGCAAAGGGTGTGGACAGGGACCAGGAGGGTGAAGGGTGTGGACAGTGGCCAGGAGGGAGGAGGGTGGGGACAGTGACCAGGAGGGTGCAAGGTGGGGACAGTGACCAGGAGGGTGCAGGGTGGGGACAGTGACCAGGAGGGTGCAGGATGGGGACAGTGACCAGGAGGGTGCAGGGTGGGGACAGTGACCAGAAGGGTGCAGGGTGGAGACAGTGACCTGGAGGGTGCAGGGTGGAGACAGTGACCAAGAGGGTGCCGGGTGGGAACAGTGACCAGGAGAGTGCAGGGTGGAGACAGTGACCTGGAGGGTGCAGGTGGGGACAGTAACCAGAAGGGAGGAGAGTGGGGACAGTGACCAGGACGGCAAAGGGCGTGGACAGGGACCAGGAGGGTGCAGGGTGGGGACAGTGACCAGGAGGATGAAGGGTGGGTACAGTGACCAGGAGGGTACAGGGTGGAGACAATGACCAGGAGGGTGCAGGGTGGGAACAGTGACCAGGAGGGTGCAGGGTGGAGACAGTGACCTGGAGGGTGCAGGGTGGGGACAGTGACCAGGAGGGAGGAGAGTGGGGACAGTGACCAGGACGGTGAAGGGCATGGACAATGACCATGAGGGTGCAGGGTGGGGACAGTGACCAGGTGGGTACAGGGTGGAGACAATGACCAGGAGGGTGCAGGGTGGGAACAGTGACCAGGAGGGTGAAGGATGGGTACAGTGACCAGGAGGGTGCAGGGTGGGGACAGTGACCAGGAGGGAGGAGAGTGGGGACAGTGACCAGGACGGTGAAGGGCATGGACAATGACCATGAGGGTGCAGGGCGGGGACAGTGACCGGGTGGGTACAGGGTGGAGACAGTGACCATGAGGGTGCATGGTTGGGACAGTGACCAGGAGGTTGCAGGGTGGGGACCATGATCAGTTATAAGGATTTTGTCTAGCCAAAGACAATGGACCTTGCTCATGCAACATTGAATGCCTGACCAGTCAGTGATTTGGCTAGATTCTAGATTGTCTGTCAAATCAGAGCCTTTAGGAGAACACAAAGCCTTGTGTTGCTCGACAGGACCATGGCCAGAGGAGATAGCCCTGCACTCCATCAAGTCTGAGAAATGTCAACTAAAGTTCAAGTCTCTAGAGGGGATTTCACAGAGATGATGCTTGGAACTCAAAACAAATATGTTGGCAGATAAATGTCATGACTGATCACAGGCAAAATTACTTGAGGGTCATATGCTCTTATCTGCCACCTGCTGTAGACAGAAATGATTCCTTTACTCTGGTCCCTCTGACTGCAAATGTGAAGTTTTCTCTGCACGGACTGTTGACTGATTCTCTGTCTTACAGGTCACTTGGTGTCCAATGACTCTGTTCTGTCACTGCCTTAAGCACAGACTCCACAGAATGAGGGTCCCATACGTCTGGTCAGTTCCAAATGTCGCTTCCATGTTTTTTCTGGATTGACTACAAATGCATGGTTCCCCAAGCCTCTCTTTGGCTTCAATAATTTGCTAGACGGGGTCATGGAATCCAGAAAAGCAGCAGCCAAGTGGAAGAAAGTCATGCCGCCAGGCCAGAGGCCAGAGCTTAGCTGATGCCTTTTCCAGAGCAACCCTCCCAGCACTCATTATGCTCCTTCACTCCAAGGGAAGTGGTACACGTACCAAATGTCATTGTCTAGATTTTTATAGAGTTTAGCCTCTAGTCAAGCCCCCTTTAGAAGGGTGGTGGTTGCAGCCAATCCTGAGTCTATTAATGCCCCTAGTAAGTTGCCTCATTAGCATAGACTCAGGTGTGATTGAAAAGGGATCTCTTTTTTTTTTCTTTCTTTTTTTGGTTTTTCGAGACAGGGTTTCTCTGTGTAGCTTTGGAGCCTATCCTGGCACTCACTCTGGAGACCAGGCTGGCCTCTAACTCACAGAGATCCACCTGCCTCTGCCTCCCGAGTGCTGGGATTAAAGGCATGTGCCACCAATGCCGACGGGAATTCTCTTTTTTAAAGGTGTTTTATTTATTTTATGGACACCTTTATGTCAGAAGAGGGCATCAGATCCCACTATATATGGTTGTGAGCCACCATGTGGTTGCTGGGAATTGAACTCAGGACCTCTGGAAGAGCAGACAGTGTTCTTAACCACTGAGCCATCTCTCCAGTCCAAAAAGGTATTTCTTAAGAACTAGATACTGGCCAGGCAGTGGTGGTGCACACCTTTAATCAGGAGGTAGAGGCAGGCAGATCTCTGTGAGTTCAAGGCCAGCCTGGTCTACATAACTAGTTCCAGAACAACCAGGGTTACACAAAGAAACCCTGTCTCAAAAATAATAAATAAATAAATAAATAAATAAATAAATATAAAGACACTATTGCTGAGGAAATTCCAAGTCTTTAAAAGTATCTCTAGCTCAAGAGCTCCAAAAAAAAAAAAAAAAAAGGAAAGTATTTCTTTAGATTGAACTGGGCTTAAATTATTGAAACACATCTTGCTGGTAAGAGCAATTCAAATGAATTTTTAATACCCCCTTATTAACATCACTTGGTGTTTAGACATTGGTTATTTTTGTGTCATGTGTTTATGTAAAATAAAATAAACATTCACAGAACTGAATGGAGTTAAAAAATGACTTTTAGCTGTGGTGACCCACCGTGCACCCCTTTAAACAGGCAGATGCAGGTGGATCTCCAAGTTTGAAGCTACCCTTGTCTACAGAGTAAGCTTCAGGACAGCCAATGCTATACAGAGAAACCTTGTCTTGAAAAAAGAGTGAAAGAGGGGAGAGAGAGAGACAGACAGACAGATAGACAGACAGACAGAAACTCAAGACCGCAATAGAAATAACCCTGTATGTCTGTGAATTGATGTTTCTTGCAGTGCTGGGTTTAAAGTCAGGCACTGCTGCATGCCACACAAGGCTTCTTGTGACTAACCAAGAAAGACAGGGTTTGTTTTGTTTCTTTTTTTGAGACAGGGTCTCCTGCGGCCCAGGCTGGCATTCAAGCCCCCCAAGTAATTAAGAATGACCTTGAACTTCTAATCCTCCTGCCTGTGCCTCCCAAACTTTGGAACCACATGTGTGTGTCATCATGAAAGACTTAAATAGTGCTGGAGACTGAACCTGGGGCCTCATGCAGGCTGTACTGTTGCATGAGTTCTAATTGATTTTAATAATAAAAACTCGGAGTCAGACATAGGGGAAAATACTGAATGATCAGAGAGAAGGAGCAAGCCACAGCCACCCCTTACCTTGCCAACTTCCCAGCTGAAAAGAGAGTGAGCTCCTGTCTCCTCCTGCCTTATATCCCTCTCTCCACCCAGCCATCTCACTTCCTGTCTGTCTGAACACACCTCCAGACTTCTACAATTAACTAGTGGCTAGCTCCTCCTTCTAATCTTCTGGCAAGCTTTGTTTGCTAGAGTCCAAACAAGACATCAGCACACTATGAAGTCACACTACCAACTGAGCTACAGTCACAGCCCAGCAGGCTGTTATATGTTAAAGTCCCTCAGCTAGTAATGCATAGCTGGGAAACTTCAGGCTTAATGCTCATTCCTTCATATAGAGTTCAGTATGGTGAGCATCAGGGTGGAGACCAGGCTTCAGAGAAGTCTTTGCAATTTGAAAACACCTATTTTCTGTGTCATGAACAGGCGGTTTAAACTTTGTTCTAGAAACCTGTAACCCTTGTAAATAGCGCCTCCTGGTGGCCAGAATAGGAAAGTCTAACTTGCCTTTCCTAATCAAATTTGTGTCTCTTTTCTTTTTTGGAGAACATCTTTCAGATCTTTGTATTTCCCCCCAGTGTTTCTAGTTGTCCAACAGATATTTGTGAGGAGAATCTATCCTACTGTAGAGTTAAGGTTTTGGGGTCCAGAATTGGCCACTGTACTGTTTCATATCCCTCACACCTTGTGTGTGTGTGTGTGTGTGTGTGTGTGTGTGTGTGTGTGTGTGTGTGTGTGGTGTGTGTGTGGTGTTGATGCTAGAGCCTCCAGTATGCTAGGCAGGAACTCTACCACTAAGCTATACACTGAGTCCCTAGTGTTACTCCTGAACACAAATTTGACAGAGACTAACATTAATTATCCAAAACGCCCAGAGACACACTGCCTTCCATTTGACAAGCAATAGGGGATGGCTAAGGATATTTTCATATTCCATTTTGTAGAAAGGAGTGTGTGTATGTGTGTGTGTGAGAGAGAAAGGAGAGAGAGAGAGAGAGAGAGAGAGAGAGAGAGAGAGAAAGAGAGAGAGAGTTATTAATTAGCTTAGCATGTAGTGTTTGAACTAATTCTCCTCCCTATCAGCAGCTGGAGTGCAGGACTGATATTGGCAGACACAAACTAGACTAAGTATTCCAAGAGCCACAGAGTCTAGAAAAGGATGGAAGGTGACAGGGCTGATACTGAAAGAGACTCAGACAGCACAAGGCTTGGGTATGTCGCTAGCTGTCTGCGCAAAGGGGAAGACACTGAGCTCTGAAATGACTGACTGCCTTCATTTTCCAGTATAAAACCTTTGGCCCATGATGAAATACTAAGAAGACATGATAACCATATGCAGTCTCAGATCACTGGCTCTCTCTGAATAAAGGGCAACCTAAAGATTCAATTTCCATCTCTGTTCACAGGCAACATGAGCACTGTTATTCTAGTTATGTGTAGTGTCTTCATGGTGCTAAGTTTTGGGGTTTTGTTTTGTTTTGGGTTTTGGTTTTTTTGTTTTACAGTGCTGGGGATCAAATTCAGGGCGTTCTGTATGCTAGGCAAGCACTCTACCCAGGTCCCAGCCCCAGCCCCAGCCCCAGCCCCAGCCCAGTCCCAGCCCCAGCCCCAGCTTCTCATATTAAAGATAACTCAGTCCCCTTGGTCATTTAAAGGGAACACTTACTGTGGATTTACAGTAAGATTTACAATTTTCCTTAGAGGCTGAAAGATTCCCCAGTTTTCAGACTTCTAAAACTCCAAGGGAGGTGTGCCACCTTAAATAAAGGCCTGGTTCTGGTGTCTCCAGTCAGCTTGCTAAGTGACTCACAGAAATCCCGCCCTTGAGTCTTGCCTTTTTCTTTTTCTTTTTTTTTAAGATTTTATTTATTTATTTATTTAATTTATTATGCATACAACATTCTGCTTCCATGTATATCTGCACACTAGGGGAGGGCACCAGATCTCATAACGGATGGTTGAACTCAGGACCTCTGGAAGAGCAGTCAGTGCTCTTTAACCTCTGAGCCATCTCTCCAGCCCCCGAGTCTTGCCTTTCTTAAGCATCATCAGTTTCCTCCTTTCTAGGTAGTCATGGTCCAGACCTTGACTGTTCCTTTCCTAATCCAGGGTTTCTCAGTGTAGCTTTGGAGCCTATCCTGGCACTCACTCTAGAGACCAGGCTGGCCTCGAACTCACAGAGATCCGTCTGCCTTTGCCTCCTGAGTCCTGGGATTAAAGGCGTGCGCCACCAACGCCCTCAATCATCTTATATATGTGCCCTAAGACAAGTTTTTCTTGGGTATAAATTTAAGAAGCGCCAACACTTTGCTGTTGGGTGTACTTTCATATTCTAACCCAGCTTTTGTTATTAATTTATTATATACATGGCAGGTGGGCCATGGCATGAATGTAGGGTCAGACGACAGCTTGCTGGAGCTGGTTCTCACTTCTACCATGTGAGTCCCAGGGTTCACACCAGTTGACTGGTATTCTGGCCCCTCTCGGTCCCCTTAGGAGTAAGGATGCCCTGTGAGGTCAGCAGAACCCTATGGGAATGATGGAGACTTTCCAAATTCTTCAGTGCAAGGGGAGGCTGGCTGCATGTGTCATGAGAACAGTCTATGGAGAGACCCACATACAGACCCGGGGTTTCCCCTCACTACACTACGCATGAGTGGGCCACCACTCAACCAGTTAAATCTTCAAATGACTTAAACCTGAGACCAAGCTAGAATCACCCAGTTAAGCCGTAACTTTTTGAGACAGGATCTCAGACTGGCTATGTAGCTCAGAACCTTGAACTTACAAAACAACAAACCCCTCATAACCCAATCCTCTGGAAGAGCAGGAAGCATTATTGCTCAACCATGTCTCCAGGCCCTAATCGTGAACTTGTGTTGTATGAATATGTAGTGCTTATGTGTACGTGTGTATAAGTACCTTATTCCTTTCCACTCTTTTAAACAGACAGGGTCTTTCACTGAATCTGGAGCTCACCAAATTTGGCTAGACTGGCTGGTGAGCTCAAGGACTCCTCCTTTGTTACCCCAGTGTTAAGATTACAGATGTGCAGTCATCTTTTTCTTTTGAAAGATTTTGTGTATGTAGCATTTGCCTGTGTGTTATGTATGTGTTCCATGTGCATACCTGGAATCCTCAGGATGAAGATGTCACATCTCCTGGGAACTGGATTTACAGCTTTGAGTCATTAGTAATCTGGGTCCCTGTGTTCTTAATCACTGAGCCTTCTCCCCAGATCCCACAGTCATCTTTTTAACTTGCTCAGCCCTTTTTTTTTTTTTTTTAAAGACTAACATATTTTTAATCTTTTATTTTTTGGTTTCTCAAGAGAGGGTTTCTCTGTGCAGCCTGAGCTAACTCTCTGTAGACTAAGCTGGTCTCTAACTCAGAGATCCACCCGGGATTAAAAGCGTGCACCACCATGCCTGCCTTATTTATGTGTGTGTGTAGTTGTGTGAGCTTATGTGCCCCGTATGCATGTAGGATCCTCCAGAGAAAGCATTAGACCCCCTAGAACTAGTTACAGACAGTTGTGAGCTACCATGTGGCCACTGGAAATTAAACCCAGGTCTCTTCGAAGAACAGTGTTCTTAACTGACAAGCTACCGCTGCAGCCCAATACTTTTCTTCTTTTGAGACACAAGGCTGGCCTGGAACTCACAGAAATCCACCTGCCTCTGCCTCCCGAATGCTGCAACCACCATCTGACTGACTTTACTATTTTTAATCATGTGTATGTACGTGTCTGTGCACAGGTATTGGATCCTTTGAGCGCAGTAGGCTGCCTGACATGGGTGCTGGTAATCAAACTCTGGTCCCCTGTGCTCTTAACCCCTGAGTCTCCATAGCACCAACTTGCTCAGCTTTTTATGTTGGTGTTGGGGTTCCAAACTCAGGTTTTCATGCTTGCACAGCAAGCACTGTAGCAACAGGACCATCGACCTAGCCCTGTAATCTTGAACTCTGGATCCTCCTGAGGGCCAGGGTTCCAGGCATGTGCCACCACATCAAACTTATAAAGAACCTAGGGCTTGCCCAGTGCTATGTAAGTCCCTAGCCCACTGACCTAGGTCCCTGATTATGTTCCAGTATATGTCAGAACAAAGGGGTAATTACTAGGGAGGTATATGGCAGAAAGCTATATAGGCTAATGACATAAATGTTTTACATGAAGATGAGTATGTATACAGCTTATTGAAGACAAGTTCCCAGATTGCTAAGTGCTTTGGTGGAAAAAGGTATAGCTCAAGCTAAGCAGGGGCCCCAGGATGTCAAGCTAATTCTACTGTCTGCCTGTCCCACTTGGCAGCAGTTTGGTGCAGAAAGCATGTAAATTCCGTCATTTATAATCTCAATATCTTCAAGGCCAGCCTGGTATCCAGAGCGAGTGCCAGGATAGGCTCCAAAGCTCCACAGAGAAACCCTTATCTCGAAAAACCAAATAATAATAATAATAATAATAATAATAATAATAATAATAATAATAATAATATAATCTCAGTATCTTTGGCTCCATCATCTTAGTATCCTTCTCAGATGCATCCTATTAAAAGTAATTTGTGTGTGTGTGTGTGTGTGTGTGTGTGTGTGAGAGAGAGAGAGAGAGAGAGAGAGAGAGAGAGAGAGAGAGAGAAAGAGACAGCCAGACAGCCAGACCACATGTGTGGAGGAGGTCAGTGGACAACAAGGTCTTTTTATGTAGCCCTAGCTGACCTGAAACTCGCTCTGTAGACTAGCCTGGCCTCAAACTCACAGGGATCTGCCTATCCCTGCCTCCCAAGTGCTAGAAGTAAAGGCGTCCACCACCACACCTGGCAAGCACATTCCTAAAACAGGTTCTTGAACTAAAAATGAAATTCCTTCCCTAGATATCAGACCAAGAGTTTATAAAGTCAAAAATAATCATCCCAGAACAGTAAGAGTTAAGACGTTAACTCCGAGTTAAGTCAAACTCAGCCAGCTCATCCCTGCTAAAATCCACGCTCCTCTTCGCTGCAGTGACTGGAATGGCAGACTCAAACAGCACAGCTACCTCCAGAAAAAGGTTATGCAGGGCTGGGAAAGCCCTGCATAGTGGTCGACCTTTGCCTAGTGTGTTCAGGTCTGGGTTCAATTCCCAGCATCAGCACCAAGCACACACTAAGCTTTTAATTCTTGAAACTAAGGTTACCATCTGACCCAACAATCTCACTCCTAGTTATGAATCTAACAAAATCTCAATACACTGTTCATGTGTCAGTCCAATGTCTGTCAACTGATAAATATAAAACATGCACACCTACTTAGGGTATATTACTCAGCCATAAAAAGAATGAAGTATTGCCATGTTGAACCCTAAATTAAATGAAAGCAGCCAGGTACAGAGGTCAACATAATATATGTAGTCATGTATGTGAAATATTTGGAACAGGTCAATTGAAAAGACAGAGGGTAAATGCCAGAGGTTGGGGGAGGAAAGAGGGCAATTTAGATGAGATGGGGGTCTTTTTCAGAGGGATGGGAGCCTCCCTCGAAGATTAAACCTGGGGCCTCTGAGAGCCAGGCAGAAACTGAACTGAGCTGCAAGAAAACAACTTAAAATTAGACAGCAGTGGCAGGTGGATACTCTGCATGCTAAAAATCCACTTAATGTGAACTGTGAATAAACTGTATGCATATTGATTATTACTTCAGTAAGACTTTTTCTTTTGTATTTGAGATATGACCTTGCTTTGAAGCTCAGATTGGCCTGGAAGTCACTATTCAGCCCATGTACTATTGTGCCCTAGAAAAGAAACTCAAAATTCCCAGGTTGATCAGACTTTTGAATAAAAACCAGCATTTTAACAAGATCGCTGGTCGACTTACATAATGTAATGTCTGAGGAGCAATCTAAGTGAACTGTGGGCAACATTGTCCCTGCAGTTACTCTTCCTCTTCACAGACTGTCTCTCTCTTACTAGGGCAGAGTTCTTATTCTTAATGGGGTGGGATTGAACCAGGGCCTTACTATGTGGTTCAGGGTGGCCTTAAACTCATCTTCTGCCTGTTTCCCCTCCATAGTGCAAGGTTTAAACATGTAGGGCCCCTCTTTTTTCTGTCACCATCAGTTGAACTATATGATCTAACACTTTTCAGACTGATTTTACAAATTCTGCTTTTCCTTTAAAATTGTATAATCTCAGAGCTGAGTAGAACCTGCAGTGAAATGTGTTTTTGTTTTTCTGTCACTATTTAAATCCCCAGTCCTGAGGGGGTAGCAGTTAACATAGAAATGAGGCAAAATATCCAATGACTTCAGAAAGCAGTTTATTGAAGTTAAAATCAGATTTACAGAAGTGAACACAACAGTGACAGAGGCACACAGGTTTTGCACACAGCACAGGGCATTTACCTACCTGGGCATCTCAAGTGGTGTTTCTTCTCTTCTGCAGACTACTGTTTCTAGAAGAATACTGGGCAAAGTCTCAGTGGTCACAGTTTGTCATGATTTAACAGCTAAAATAAAACAACCTGCCCCTACCCCCATCTGCAGTCTAAGCACAAAGTGTTGCTTCTGTTCCAGATCTTTCAATTCTGTGTCTATGGCAAAGATGAAGGTTAGCCTGCAGACTGAATGCCTGAGCAGCAAGCTACTGCTGCATTAACCAACTTTCATCACTAATTCTACATTCCTATTTCTCTCTCTCTCGATCTCTTTTTAAAAAAAACAAAACAAAACAAAACAAAAACAAGGAAGGTCTCATTGTGCAGCCCTGGCTAGCTTGGAACTTGCTATGAAAACCAGGTTGGCCTTCAACTTAAAGAGATCCACCTGCCCTGCCTCCTGAGTATTGAGATTAAAAAAGTGTCATTCATTACAATTGGCATTTCTATTTTAAACTAAGACAAATTTAATTAAGAATCTGGGCTCATTGCAGGTACTACATATAAATTATAACATCCAAATAAAGAGTTCAGGCTCTGTAGCCAACCTGCCTGTGTTGGTCTAGTTATACAAACTTAAGCCAAGTTAGTTCATGTTTTTTTTTTTTTAAATATTACATGCATATTACATGTAGAGCTCTTGGAGGAGAGACAGAGGGGAAGAGGGAGAGGGAGGAAGGGAGGGAGGGAGACTGTCTAATGGTCTCAGGCTGGTTTCAAACTTTTGGTGCTCCTGTCTCAGCCTCTTGAGAGCTGGGATTACAAGTGTACAACACATCTACCTACATTTTTCATTCAGAACAGGTTGTAGTCAGGTTAGCATATTAGTTATTAGCATGGAATACCAGTAAGGAATTTAGTTCCTCCCTTTTAAAATCAGATTTTGAGTCCTTAAACTTCTAAACTTCTCTCTGTATTTTATGAATAAAAGTGATTAAAAGTGAGTTCTTTAAGGTCATGAACTCTGCACTAGTTTACCTCCAAGGTCTGCAGGATTTGTATTGCACAGGTACACAATCAATCTGGAATAATTTATCTCTAGGATTTCTTGAGTAATTGTCCTACAAAACTAATAAATGAATGTTCACAGAGACCACTAAAACCCCCAGTTTACTTGTGTTTGTTCATATCAAATGCAAATGTAATTCTGGGGGAACCTTTGAACATTAAATAATTTAAAAACGTATATGCCAAGAACAAAACTAAAAGAAAATAAAAATTCGATGCAACAGTCTTGTTGTTCAACTTTTTTTTAACCTATCATTTTTATCTGTATGAGTGTTTTGCTTGCATGTATGTCTGCATACCATGTGCATGCCTGGTAAAGCCAGGACATTGGACCCCTGGAGCTGGAATTATGGATGGTGGTGAGCTGCCGTGTGGATACTAGAAATGAACCCAGATCCTCTGCAGAAAGGGCTCTTTAACGCTGAGCCATCACTCCAGCCTGTCCTTGAACTTAAATCTTCCTGCCCCAGTCCCCCAAGTACTGGGGCTGCAGGTGTGCATCACCCTGCTTGGCTCAAGTGGAATATTTGCAGGCTCAACTACTCTACAGTCCTTCAACACATACAAAATAGAGGCAAGGCTGTGGAGCCCAGGAAGGAGCTGCCTGTCTTTATAAAAGTAGAGGCATGGTTCTAATACACAGGCAGTCTTTCTTCAAAGACAACAGTTCACTCACCTTCTTGGTACCTTTCCTAAGAACATCAAACACAGCTGTAAGTCTTAGCTGGAAAATTCCACCAACTCTGGTCTTTTCCTCACTGGAGTGTGGAAGGCAGGACAAGGCAGGTTTGGGAATGCTAGACATGAATTCCTACTTCCCCTTGCATTCTTCAGATGTCATTTCCCCCAAACGTCTGAACTGGCTGGCTTCCACTTCAGCATCAGTCACGAAATCTTGAAGGTCAGACACAGTAAACAGGGAAGGACATAAAATTAAGTCACTGGGGCATAGTTTGAGGTCTCACAATTTCAACTGGGAAGAGTCACACTTTGATGTATGTGGAAATGAATTATAAACTAACAAAAAAAAAAAAAGGCTCTCAGGCAAGCTCAAAACTTATATACACACATTTTCTTTCTTCTTAATTTTATAGGTTAGGGTACCAAGTAATGATTTTTATTATGGCATCTTCAGTCATAGGTAACATAGTTTTCACTCATTCCCTTCCCAAATTCCCCACCCAAGTCCCCTCCCCACTTCCAGCAGGTCCCTTTTTTTTTTTCCTACAGTTTAGGGTGGACTTTTCCATTCCCTTTGAGCTGGGATCTCACTCTGTTGCCCAGGCTGCTCTGGAGCCTCCTGCCTGATTAGGTGGTTAATGTAGGTGCACACCACTTCAGTTGGCTTCTACACTCTTTTAATGCAATGTTCGGTGAGAAAAGGTGTGATTCCCAGGAGGACCAAACACTTACTGATTTAAGTCTCTAGTAAACTCTTCTAAGTGGTTTTCCAATTTGTCAAACTTAAAATAGAATTTATGTACAAACCACTTAAGCCAGAAAAAAAAAAAAACTTTGATGATCATTAGCACAGGCTTTAAATTCCGAAGGTTTATCTCTAATCAACTAATTTTTCTAATTTAAAATCTTTGAGACAAAGACTCAATGTGCAGCTCAACTCAGGCTGGCCTCACACTAAGCCTCTTGGGCCTTAGCCTGATATTACAAGTGTGTGCCTCTATACCCAGTTTATTCAACCACTTTCTGAGTCACAGGAAAAATATTGAAAAAAGCATTTGAAATGAACCAAGAAAAAAATCCCTTCCTCCAAGATGGGATTTGTCTGTGTAATAGTCCCAGCTTTCCTGGAACTCATTTTGTAGACCAGGCTGGCCTTGATCTACCTGCCTTTGCCTCCCAAGCACTGGGATTAAAGGCATGTGCCACCACTGCCAGGCCCAAAATCTTCTTTACAGCACAAAATCGTAAGCTGAAAACCAACTTTTTATAGTTTAGTTGGCCAAGAAACCAAGTTCTACTTGTTTTCCATAAGTCATACAGGTTGGCCAAACTGAGTGACAGTTCAATTCCTCGACATACCCAGAAATGGCAGGACTGGGCCATCACTCATTAGGGAATGGAAATGAGAATAGATGGAAGGAACCCCAAGGGAATGTTGTTAAAGTGTTTGATTATTCTGACCATGCGACCAGGTTGTTATCCTTGCTGGACGGTCCTGATTTCAAATGACACATTTCTTCTCAAGGCACACTCCATCAGTGGCTCAAAAGTGATCCTCAGAGAAAACCAATTAAAACTGTGCACTCTGCAATGTAGTATCTTAGTAGCTAGAAAGGCAAAATGAAATTGCATATAAAGCTACTACTTAGGGACTGGGAAGTATGCTGGTTAACGATGACCAGAACCAATGAAAATAAATACCAAGAAAGCACCCCATGCCAAGGTTTGGTTTTAAACCCCACCCCCGAAAATGTCTGCCTTTCAACATATGGTCAATTCCCAGGCTGGTATTCCAAAAGTGTAAGGAATGTAAGGTATCATGCTGTGGTGTTTAGTCAATAGGAAAGACACCAGCAGATTTAAAATAGTCAATATTGGACTCAATAGGTCATCTAGTGCCTGAAAAATTCATAACTGAAGATCAAACACAGAAACCATTGTGAATGCCAGAGCCTGACAGCAAAGCTAGTGTTGACTATATTTACTTCATAAAGAAAAGGAAGATCGAACTCAATTTTAAAAAGCAAGTGAATCAAATTTCAGATGGTTCCAGCTGAAATTTAAGTAGGCATGAGAGAAAAGGCTGCATGGGTCACTGAACTCAGTTTAGCCTGCAGGTTCAACAGAATATTCACAGCGAAGACAAGAGTGTACATGTTAAGTGTCCTTTCAAAGAAAGGATGCGCTCAGAGCTTATCAGTGTGGCAGGGAGCATGTGCTACAACCGGTATCTGGAAAGAAGGCAAAAATAAAGTTAGTTGCAGGGTTGAAACACACCCTAGCTTAGGTACAGTAAGCCAAGAAACTAAAGAGCAGTCAGACTTCTACATCCTAGCTCATGAATTTTGTTGTCTTAACAGGCAACAGCAATTTCCAAGGCATTTTTCTTTGATTCAGGGTCTCAGGTAGCCCAGGCTGGCTTTGATCTTGGTATGTAGCCAAGGACCACTGTGAACTTGTGTATCTCCTGCCTCCATCTTCTAAGTACTAGGATTACAGGCAGGTGCCACTATGCCCAGGTTATGTGGTGCTGAGGATCAAACACTGACTTTCATCATGCTAGGCAAGCTTGCTACCAACTGAGCTAAGTCCCAACCCTCAAGGCTGAACTTTTAACTATCCTTCAGTGTAGCACTGGGAGTTTACAGGGCCAATTTCACCATCAGTGTGAAACCCTGTACTTCTCAGTGTTTCTACTCTGAGCAATCTTCTCTAATACTGTTTCACTGGCATTTCTAGAAGCCTAGACTCATACAGAGGACCAATGACAAACACAACCAATTTGTCTGTGCCTTGTTAAAGACAACCATTTTGATGCCCTGGATAACTAGTCATTTTTGTTTCTTTTCCTACCTAGTTTATAAACCTAAGAAAAATAGAGATCCTTGTAATAAGGAAATTCCAAGGATATCAACTATCCTAAGAGGTGCCTATAAATTCTCGTAAGTGGAATTACTTTGGACTATTCATATTTGTGTTCTCCAAGAGTCTTATTAAGAACCACACAGGACAGATATCAGTGAGGCAGAGGCCAGCCTGGTCTGCAAAGTGAGTTCCAGGACAGCCAGGACTACACAGAGAAACCCTGTCTCGAAAAACCAAAAATTAAAAGAACCACATAAGTTATTTTCTCATGGTAGCAGCCATGTTTCACACTGATTACAATAATTAACCACACTTCAAATGTTTGTGTGGTTCTTTAAAACAATTTCAAATACAAGCAACAATGCTCCCTGAGACAGGCCCAATAATCTGTCTAAAAAAACAAACAAACAAACAAACAAACCAGATCCAGATATATTTTGAATAAAGCTGCTAGTTCTGCCTCACACATCCCCTTAGTCCTTTTGATTAAGATCTAAATTCAGGGCCCAAGTCAAGAATAAAACTAAACTTAAATGCTAGTCTTCATTAACACCAAGATAAATGGCTACTGACATTAGAAAGCACTGTCTTCTAATTTGGTCAGATATAAACTGTGCCTAGGAAAATGACAATTTCATAAGTCTTAGTGCATGAAATGCCTCTTTTAAAAAGCAATAATTGAGTGTTGATGAAGGTCTTTTAAGCTGCAAGATATTAACTGTATGAGAATAAGGAAGCCAGGTCAGGGGAAAAATTCTGAGCATTTCACTTTCCTGTAATTCCTACTTTTCCAATGATCTTTTGTGTGTTTGTACTGCTAGGAACTGAACCTAGGGTCTCACACATGCTAGGCCAAGTGCATACCACCGGATACTTCCAGGTTCTTCCCAATGACCAAACCACTAATAAAACACTGTTCTTGAACCTCACCCGCTGCCTAGAGACAGAAAAGGTCTCCTTTGGAGATGCAATCTTTGGATTAAAAAGTCCCAATACCATTGAGTCCTTTCTGCTACATGGATACAAAGCGCTTGCTGCAAAAGTGCCTCCAGACAGGCTTCCTACTCTTCCACAACTATGGCCTTAAGAAACAAAAGACCCACATTGTTAGTTTAAGTGATCTGTATAGGAAGGACACAAGAACATAATACTGTGCTCTATTTCTCTAATGCAGGCTGCTACTTCATCTCCTGCAAACCTCAAGCATTCTAGGCAAA
The DNA here is from genome assembly GCF_003668045.3 of Cricetulus griseus. Taxonomy (NCBI): domain Eukaryota; kingdom Metazoa; phylum Chordata; class Mammalia; order Rodentia; family Cricetidae; genus Cricetulus; species Cricetulus griseus. The sequence goes on from NC_048595.1 coordinate 16,946,606, forward strand.
AGCTCCACTTCTACCCACCACCCTTCTTTATCTGAAAAAAAAAAAAAAAAAGTCTTCTTGTAACATAGGCATTCTTAGTTTCTTTCTTTCTTTCTTTCTTTCTTTCTTTCTTTCTTTCTTTCTTTCTTTCTTTCTTTCTTGTTTTTCGAGACAGGGTTTCTCTGTGTAGCTTTGGAGCCTATCCTGCCTCTACCTCCCGATTGCTGGGATTAAAAGCATGCGCCACCATCACCCAGCTTCTTAGCCCTTTTCTTAAAGTCTTTGTCAAGCTCCTAGAAATTAAGCCAGGGGAGGGGAGGTATCTGTAGTCAAAAGAGCTATTATTTTTCACCTAAGTGCCACCCAAAGGTTATCTGGTTACCAACTTCTTCCCTTTCTTCTTGCTTTTGGTCACCAAGAAATTGTGATCAAGACTTGTCAAAATGGGGTTATTTTCAACGGCAATTCCATCTTCCTCACAGGTAGAGATGTAGAAGCAAGGGACTGGAGCTGCTACAGTGTCCTGGGCAAAGGCTGATACTTCAAAGAAAAGGATGGCCATTGCACCCAGAGCCTCTAATATGTTAAACAGGTACTCTGTCACTGAGTTAAATCTTCAGCTCTTGGCTTTCTGAGACAAGATGTCACCATGGAGTTCAGGCTAGACTCAAACTGAAATTTGCAGCCTCAGACTCTTGAAGTGATATTATACCCAGGTATATTTTTTGTTTGTATTTAGACAGGGTCTTACTGTGTAGCCCATGCTGGCCTTAAATTCTGGGAGATCCACTTACTTCAAAGGCAATAGCCACCATTGCTAGTCCCAAGGCATCTTCTCCTCCCCCACCCCCAGACAGGGTTTCTCTGTGTAACAGCCCTAGCTAGCTGTCCTAGAACTAGCTCTGTAGGCGAAGCAAGACATCTTTTTAAACCCAAGTATCACCATGAAATCTAGGCTGACCTGGAATTTGTGACCCTCTTACTTTAGTTTCCTGTGTGTGGATAGTATCAATGTGTACTACATTTGGGCACACACATACATCCCACTGCAATATAAATGTTGTTTCTAAAACAACAGCAATAAATCTGGGGTTGAAGACTAACACCCCAGTACTCCGGAGGTTGAAGTAGAAGATAGAAATTCAAGCTTGGGCTATGCAACTTTTTTTTCCCTTTGCTGAGACAGGATCTAGCCTCAAACTCTCTATGTATTTGAAGATAACCTAGACTTCTGTTCCTTCTGTCTCAACCTCCCCAGGATTACAGATGTCCACTACCATGACCTGTGGGGGGAAGGTGGGGGTGGCTCTGTTTCAAAAGGATTAGATGTACCTTTTATTGATATCGTATTTCACAACATGTGCATTAAGTCTTCCTCTAGCAGCCATGTATGTAATCTACCTAACCCAAAGCAGCCCTTTGTAGGCCCAGTGTGGTGACATACACTTGTAACCCTAGAACCACCAAAGAGACAGGCAGGAGGATGCATAGGTTCAAGACCTCTCATTGACCCCATAACTAAGACCTAATCCAAGGGCTGGGATACAGCTCAGTTGCACTTGTACAGAGTTTCCCTAATATGTACTAGACCTTGGACTCAATTGCCAGTATACACACACACATACATACATACATACATACATACATACATACATACATACATACATACATACACACACACACACACAGTCTGATGAGCATTTTAAGGGAAGCCAGATAAAGTAACCTGAAAGGTGGTGCATGACAAACATGTTTCAGTTCTTGCCTATAGTGTCTCAGATATTCATGAGATAGAATAGCAAAGACAAAAATATCCTAACCTAAAGCCATTCTTTTTTATGGTTTTTTGAGACAGCGTTTCTCTGTGTAAGAGGCCTGGCTGTCCTGAAACTCACCCTGTAGACCAGGCTTGCCTCTGCCTCCTGAGGACTGGGAATAAAGGTGTGGGCCACCATTGCTTGGCACTTACCATTGCTTCTACATTTGGGAAACCAGCTTTTCTTTCCTTTTTTTCTCAGACAGGGTTTCTCTGTGTAATCTGGCTGTCCTGGAGATAGCTCTGTAGACCAGACTGACCTCAGATTCACCCACTTCTGCCTCTCCTGGGATTAAAGGCAAGAGCCAACAAGTCTGGCTGAATATGAAGTTTTTCTTTAGTGTCACTATGTAACTCAGACCAACCTATGTATGAAGTCCCAGCGGCCTCTAACTTTTGGTTCTCCTAACTCTGCTCTCCTAAGTGTTAGGATTATAGGCATTTGTAGTATGGTTGGCTTAGACAGAATTTTTTAAAAGTATGTCCTCCACACTGATTTTTTAAAAGTAGGTTCTCCACACTAATTCAAGGCTGAATTCTTTTGACTTGTTATGTAATTCTATTTCATTACTATTTTGTTTTCCTTGAGATAGTAATAGCTCACTATGTATCTCTGGTTGGGTGGCCTTGAAATTGTATTAACCCTTCTGCCTCCGCCTCAGTGAAATAAAAACATGCAGAAGCAAGCCTGGCTTTGTATTTTATACATTCATATACAAACAGTTATGCTAGGTAAAGTCCTTTAGCAAACTTTCAGAACATCCTTTAAAAATGCAGAAAGACTGAACTTGAAGATGACAGGACAATTTAATAAACTAGTTTTTGTTTTTTTTTTTTTTTTTTTTTTTGAGACAGGATTTCTCTGTGGCTTTGGAGGCTGTCCTGGAACTAGCTCTTGTAGACCAGGCTGGTCTCGAACTCAGAGATCTGCCTGCCTCTGCCTCCCTAGTACTGGGATTAAAGGCGTGCTCCACCACCGCTTGGCAATAAACTAGTTCTTTACAATATTTACTAAATAGAACTCAGGAATTTATTCACATTTTTAAACATTTAAAGTCACTTAGAAAAGAACTTTCCAGGCTACAGAGATGATTCAGCAGTGAAGGGCATTGTCTGATCTTCCAGAGGACCAGAGTTTGACTCCCAGCACCCCATGGTAGATCCCAAACATCTGTAACTCCTGTCCTGGGGACCAAAGGGTACTAGGTACCCACGTGGTACAAATCACAGAGGCCTATAAAACATCCCTATACAGAATTGTTTTAAAGGAGCTTTCTTTTTCAAACCAAATACAAACTTGCCTAGGGAAAAGCCAGCTTCCTTTTGTTTTCTTGAAGTTTTTTTTCTTCTTTGGTTTCTTAATCAAACCCTAGCTTTGTGTACATTAGACAAGCTTTCTACCACTGAGCTACATTTCCAGCCCCAAACTGGATTTCTCACAGACCAAAATCTAATGATATCTTGACCTAATTTTTTTTTTCCTAAGACAAGGTTTCTCTGTGTATTCATAGCTGTCTGGAACTTATTCTGTAGACTAGACTACCCTTGAACCCAGAGATCCACCTACCTCTGCCTCCCAAATGCTTGGATTAGAGGTCTGAGCTACCAAGCTCAGCTACTGACCTACATTTTTAAAAATAAATGGTAGAACTTTTTCACCTTTTTTCTGTATCTTTCTTTGGTTCTAGGATAGGCCCAAAGGCTTGTTCATGATGCCAAAACCATGTTCTACCACTCAACCACACCCCCCTCCACCGCCTATTTTACTTTAAATTCAAATTGGGGTAGCTTCAATTTGCACACAATATAAAGAGTTTTATCATTTACTTCATTTTGCATCTATTTTCAATCTAGTATTTGAGCTGTACAACGGTAACGGTGTAGAGTGGTACATGCCTGTGACCTCAGGCCTTCAGAATTGGAGGCAGAATGATCAACATTTCAAGGACAGCCTGTGCTACAGGGTTAGTCCAAATTCAGCCTAGGATACACCTGTTTCAAAATAAAAGTACAGGTATACTTCGTTCACATTCCAGCATGTCACGACAATCATAAGGTTGGTTGCCACTAGCTAGAAGCACCGTGTACTTACCTTCCATCTGAGATGCACGCGCGCGCGCGCGCGCGCACACACACACACACACACACACACACACACACACACACACACACACACACACACACACACACACACACACACACACACACACACACACACACACACACACACACACACACCCTACCTTACAGTCCTGCAGATTACATGTGAAACATCTGCTTAGCAGAGGGTAGTACATAGAACTCACCGTAGTTATCAATCTACTGTTAAGAAAAAAAGCTTGCCACAGAAAGGAAGCAGCAGTATGTTTCCATACCTCATCAATTTTTCCTTTTCAAAATAAAATTTTAGAATCGAAAATCAAGCTGGGCGTTGGTGGCGCACGCCCTTAATCCCAGCACTCAGGAGGCAGAGGCAGACGGATCTCTGTGAGTTTGAGGCCAGCCTGGCCTACTAGGCAAGTTCCAGGGCAGCCCCCAAAGCAGAATTCCTGTCTCAAAAAAACAAAAACAACACAAAAAATTGATCTATTGATTGATATTTATCAGTAGTCGCCTCTCACAGAAAGATGGATGCTTGTCATGTATCATCTCGAGCTTTCCCCATCTGTTCTAAATCTACAAATGTTTTCAAAGAGTCATTTCTACTAAGTTCCCCTTTAGTCAGCTTTACTCTGCTTCTTTTAGGTCAAAGACAGATCTCAAAAACAACCCACCTCACTGTGCCAAGTCTCAAGTCTACTTCTGCCTTTAGCAGCTCCTGAACCTGTGTTCTGACCTCACTCCTAAGCAAGCACACAGTGACGCTGACTCAGTGGCTTGACCGGTCTAACAACTCTCCAAAGCTATTAAAATTATCTTCTAGATTTATTTCATTTTCTTTTTTAAAATTTTTTTCATCTATTTAGTTTTCTTACCAGCTCCTTAGGACTCCAAACACTAGTGACATTTGAACTCTTTTACCACAGTGTTTGTGTTGCTAGGTGGCAAACCAGGGTCTGTGCAACCAAGTCCTCCAACTTTACAATAGTTTAAAAATCTTAAAACAAGCCAGGCAGTGGTGGTGCACACCTTTAATCCCAGCACTCAGGAGGCAGAGGCAGGCGGGATCTCTGTGAGTTCCAGGCCAGCCTGGTCTACAAAACTCAAAAAACAAAAAAATCTGAAAACTATTAGATCTTGGCAAATCAGTGTAAGAATATGTTGTTGCCAGACATGGCAGTACACCATTGATTCTAGCACTAAGGACTCAGGTTGGTATTTGTGATTTTGAAGTCAGCATGGTATATACAAAATGAGTTCCTGTCAGCCAGGGCTATACAGTGAGACTATTTCAATAACAATAAGCCGGGAGTGATGACACACACCTTTAGTCTCAGCAGGGGCAGGCTAATCTGAGTTCAAGGTCAGCCTGGTCTACAAATTACAGGCCAGCAGGACTACAAAGAGAACTGTCTGGAAAAATAAAAAATAGTAACGACAACCAAATAATTTTTGGCAGTTTTTCTAATAAGGTCTTATTCTGTTAAGTCCCTAAAATGTGAGATAATTGTGACCCCAGCATCACCAGGACCTTGCTGAAACAGAAGACTCAAGACTCTTTCCTAACCTCAGATCTGATAAATCACCTCAACAAAACCTCCACCAATCAGGAGGTCAAATCATCTGAAAGTCTATTGTTAGACTGGGAAATGGACTTTGAGAAAAGAGGAAATTGGAAAATTCCTAAAAGGCTTCCATACACATCAGCTTGAGGAGTGATGAACTGTGACCCGAACAACTCCAAACATTTAATTAACCACCAATGTCTCTTCTTAATGTTCCTTCTAAGGGCTTTAAGCAACAGTCCTTATATATTGCTCAAGCTGGGTTCAAAATGGTAATCCTCCTGCCCAGCTTCTAGTGTACTAGGATGACAAAGCCATCACTGTAATATTTTACACTAAATGGTTTCACTCAGCATTTTTTTTTCATTTAGAAACATCAAATAGAAATGTTTACAATGAATACAACCACATTACTTTTCACAACATAAAAAAATAAGCTTCAGCAACAATATTTACTATTGTTTATATTTAAAGGGTGGAGTCTCCCTGCCTGTATAGCCTCAGACTTTGATTCTCCTGCCATAGCCTCTAGAACAATGCACCAACAGAACTTTATTACCCAACAGGAGGCAACCACACTTTTTGTTTTGGTTTTCTCTGGATGTCCTAGAACTCATCTCTCTCAGAGATCCGCCTGAGTGCTGGGATCAAAGGAGTATGCCACAACTGCCTGGCTCCAAACCTTTGAGTTGTACCATGATTTGCTGGAAAGGCATTTAAGTTCTTCTAACCAAACCAACTGAGCTATTTTAACAAAAGCCAAATAAATAAGCCCAATTATATAAAACAGATTCAATGACAGGAGTTGTTGTACTCACATATTGAGCAATATAAAGCATACTTCCTTTTAAAGCCCAAAATTTTAAACAATATTTTCTGTTTAGTCTATTTAAAACAGCCAGGCTGGAGAGATGGCTCAGTGGTTAAGAGCACTAGCCATCAATTCCCAGCACCCACATGGCAGCTTGTAACTGTCTGTATCTGTATCTGACACCATCATACCACTGCACATAAAATAAAGTTAAATAAATTATTAAAAAAAAAAAACTCTAGGGAACTCAAAATTTATAGGCTTACAGTATTCTTGGCTTGAGTATAGAATTAATCTCCCAAAAACATGTGGGGCAAAATTAAAGCCTTCTGTGGAATATTATGAGACCTGAAATGATGCAGTTCCTTTTCATCAAGACTGGAAACTCCAGGGTGAGTCCTTCCCAGTGGTGCTGCAGCTCAAGGACTGATCCTCCTCACACCACAGTGTGCAGCTGAGTTTTAAGACGATCAACTTCTATGTGATTTTAAAAGGATGAAGCTGTAATTTTTTTTATACAGACATTGATTAGGTTGCCAAGGTTAACCTCAGACATGTCATGAGCCTAACTGTATGATATTTTTTATTTATTTATTTATTTTTACTTATTTTCCCCATCATGATGGGAATTAAACCCAGGGGTTTGTGCACAGGAATAACTGAGTCCTCTTACCACTGAACTATTATCACAGACCCCTGACCTACTAACAACTAGGCCCTAACATTCACCGTCTGAGGCTAGGCGTAGTGATACAGGTTTTTACGTCCAGCACTTGGGAGGCAGCTGACAGATCTGAGTTCAAGGGCTACATAGTAAGATCCATGTTTAAAAATAAATAAATAAAGTAAAGGTTAGGTCACTATCTGGGAATTGCAAATAAATAGTTGAAACAGGATTTCTTACAGGAAATGTTTATACATGGCCCTAATTTTTCTAAAATTTCTAAATAGAAAAGCAACATTTTCATAGATACAGGTATAAGACATCCTTCTATGTCAATAATACAACTGCACAGGAAATGCTCATTTTCACAAATGAACTAAATGAATTTAGGGTCTAGACACTAGCAGACACGGCCTATAGACACCCCAGAGTAAACGTGGCCCACATCTGATCTTGGAGCTAACACCATAGGGCCTAATCAGTACCTACACTACACCTGCACCTGTCTGTCCTCTGCCCTGCCAAACTCTGGCTATGATATCTGAAAAAACTTCAGTATGTCTGCTTTTACAAAGGCCCTTCCTGGTTCACTGATCTTTTGACTTGGGGACCAATTTAAAAAAAACACAAAAAACAAAAAAACCCAGAACAGTAAACTGAAAACCAGTGATCTCAGGGAAGGCCTTACTGTTCTCATCTTATAGTCTACACTTATCAGCCATTTCATTCAAGCCATAAGACAGAATATATTAGGATTCCTTGCTACTCATTCAATTTGTTTTGACCATTTGACCCCTATGACCTTTCCCTAAGTCACACACACACACACACACACACACACACACACACACACACACACACTCACACACTTTAATGGCACAGCACAAAGAGGAATAAGTGTATGACTTCAAGTAAATCTCCATTATGAGATGCAGAACTTCCACCTTTACCATTGGTGAGGATCTGAGTATATATATCCTCAAGGAAAATAACAGAAGAAAACTGGCCATATCAAGGCAACCTGCAAGAGAACGGGAGCTGTATGAAAACAGAAATTAAACTTACTTGAAGACACAAGAGAAGAGAACTCTTCACCTGGAACTTCCTGCTCACTGGCAGTATTATTTCTCAACTACACACCCAAATTCCCCAACACAGCTGTCATCACATACCCCGTTAGCCATCTCTCTTGGTGGTACATCATATTACAGGCTCAAGGCAATAAAAATCCTACAAAAAACACCATATAGATGCTTCCATTTGCCCCTTCAAAGGTTCAAGATCAATTCTAATGTGATTTGTTAGTTTCCTCAGAAAATCTTTGTTGACAGACTGTAACAACAAACAAAACATTCCTGCCTGACATCTGTGAGCCCAGGTCTCATCCAAGGTACTCTAAGTACCCTCCAGAAAGACCCACACCCAGACACTCAGTACAAGTAACTCCTCTACTGCTCCTTGATTAGCTTCCTTCAAACAGGTTAGCACACTAAATTTGGGGGTAATTCCTATTTACTGTAAAAACCTGAATTTAAGAGCCAATGAATCTTTGCACAACTGAATGCATCACACCCCACCCCAAATCACCAACACAACATTTTGAACATGTTAAATTTTATTAAAAATATTAACATTGTACAAATATTCCAATACAGTTATGGTACATGAACACTGTACCAAAATCAGGTTTTTCTTAAAATGATTAAATGGAATATGTCTTGTAAATGACCCCAATTTGGATATAACTCATGGTACTATGTGCATATGAGGAATTTGGTGTCTGTAGGCATTTTCAAGTCAATTATAGAAATGGCCAGAGAACATAATTCTAAACACTGTAGTGACTATGTTCCTTAACAGGCCAGAGAAGTCTCTTTGGTTCTCTCTTTTGGTCTTTCCTTGTGAGAAATCAAGGTTAAGTAATGTTTTGGGATCCTGACACAGCTGCTCCAGGAAATGGAGGCCCTTATTTGAGCAATTTAAGTGTTCTTCTATAGTGCCCCCTACCCTTTCTGGTTCCATTAAGTGTATTTTGTTGACAAATGCATATGGTCAATAAATTTGCACTTTTATTTCTCTTTACTTACACAAATTCATCAAAACTGAGTGTTCCTAACACCAAAGTTCCCCAAAAGCATGCTTTTTATTCCAAGCAATCAAGTTCTACACCTGACTTTTTCTAGCACTCAGACAATGTGCATAAAATGTGTACAAAGAAACACAAAACTTGAATCCAACCCTGAAATTTCTAGTCATTGTGTATGATTTCATTTGTGATACTCAGCTACTCATTCTACAGTAAACTGAGAGCTAAGTAAGCACTTATACTCACAACGCTAACTAGCACTATCTGTCTATACTGACACTGCTAATAGAAGGCTAAGCTCCACAGGAATACTGAGACAGTTCTTTGGATCTGAATACCTATAATTACTTTTGATCTGTTACAAATTAATTATATTTTTGTCTAGTTATTAAATTGTTTTCCCTTAACTTATACTTAATCATAATGAAATTCCCTGAGTATAAGCTGGGATAAGTTTTTGTTGTTATTGACTAAAGAAATTTTTTTGTGCTATTAGGTATTGACCTAGAACCTTAGGTATGCTAGGCAAGTGCTCCACCACTGCACTACATCTGGAGTCTTGGGTTGCTATTGTGTTACCCAGGATGGCCTGGAGCTCACAATCTTCCTTTCTCAGACTCCCTCAGTGCTGGGATTACAGGAGCATCACCACACACAGTACAGAATTGTAATTTAGTAATCATCGAGATTTTGAGCATTAATTCTAGCAGTATTTACTAATCTTGTGAGCTGACAGATTTGTGACATCTTTTTTTACATCTAGATGGGGATGCTGAGGACTGAACTTAGTACCTCAAACATATTAAGTATGAGTTCTCAATTCCACCTTTATGTTTCTGTTCAAGTTTAAGGTCCTAAGACTTTAGCCATGTAAGTAAGCTTCCTCTGGATTCCAAGTTACCGTATCAATATACCTTTAAACCAATACTGTTATTTTATTAAATCGCTAAAACTTTCAAGTTTACTCTTAAAATATCAAAACTTTATAGAAATAAAAATGTATAATATACTGTTTAAATCTTCCAGTCTAGGCAATACCTTCTCCTTTTCACTAAAAATTAGTGTACAATAAATCTTTTAAGATGCTAATATACTAACTTACCCAATAAAAATATAATAGATATGATAATAGAGGTTAAAAATCACAGTAAAATGTCATTATTGCTTCAACAGATGTTCTAGATTGTAAGATATCTATCTTGATAAGTTATAACTGGGATTATTTCATTAATTAATATCTGCAGGCCTTTCCAGTTGATCTACTAATATAAGAATGAATGAAACCCTTATTATATGTTCCTATTGAGAATACAAATACTATTTAAAATCTTATTATTCTATAAGGCTAACATAACCGCTTACTTATAAAATATGGGCAGCATTTTCCCAAAATTCCCCACTAATGAATTAAAAAAAAAAGAAAGAAAGAAAGAAATGAAAGAAATAGGAAAAAAAAGTTCTTACCAACAATTCCATTGGTTATGGTCCCCAGCGAACCCCACCTAGCAAGTCGACATCATGACATGTCAGGGCAGGGCAGCCTCAACCTCGCTTCCCTGATAGTCAGGTGATAAAAGGAAGGAGTTAAAACAGGAAAAGAACACTTGCAGATTTCTGGACAACATCTGAAAATGATAAAAAAAAAAAAAAAAGAAAAAAGAAAAAAGAAAAAACAAAACAAAACCAGAGCTTCTGGTAACCTCAAAATAATAACAGTAATATATATATATATATATATACACACATATAAACATGTACTTTAAAAGAAAAAATTTCTAGAAAGAGTACTAGTAACTACTCCAAATTAAATATTAATATTAAATTACTGACCAATATATTACATAATATTTTTAAAGCTTGGTGTTTGCATTTCAAAAGTAAGACCTGACCAACAAACTTCTAACGAAACAGTAAATATGTTTGGTTCATGGATCTGTTATTCTGGACTCTCCAGCAGTCACCCGATCCACTGGCTTGCTCAGAACTCTACCCTAAGTTAACAGAAGCTCCCACTGTAGAGAAACAGAAACACATTTACAGGTCCAGTACAGTCTTTCTATAAGGCTCTCTTCACTGCTCACTTAGGAAATTTCAAATCAGAGTACAAACACTGCAAGCAGTAAGTACAACTGACTGTCTCTGAAAAATTGTCTCTGAAAGATAGACTTCAAAAGGCAAACTTTTAATACATTTATGAGTCTTTATAATGAACAAGGAATAGCCTTATAGCAAGTATTTACTGGAAGGGTTTGGTTTTACAAATAATACACAATTAATAAAACATAGGTATGATTATATTCAAATGGGCAGGAGGCAAATGATGTAATGAATTTCAAGAATAATTTTATAAGGCTTTATTATCCAAGAGTGGAATTTTATGTCCCTTCTCTCCTATAATTTAAAATACATAATTTATTTTGATGCATGCTAACCTTTATAAGAGGGTTCATATCCTAAACCAGTCAAATGAGAAAAATGGTCTCTGACTAGGAGAAAGCATTGGGCTTTCTTTTGCAGAATAACCCCTATAACTAAGAAAAATGAAAAACAAATCTGCTGTACTTTAAAAAAAAAAAAAACTTTAAACATAATTCATTTTTCCTTATCTCTTTTGATCAAGTAAATCTGAATTTAATTAGGAATCTGGCAACTTATTAGAACTTTTTTGTTTTTTAATTAGAACACCTTCATATAAATATACACATTTAAACAACTGCTATAAATGAGTGATCAAATAAAAAATTAGCATTCCATTATGGGGAAGGAATATACTCATTGATGTCAGGAGGATACCTACAAAGAGGTCTACCTCAATATAGGTATCGTTTCCCAATACTCAGTCATAAATAAAGCTTCACCAACTGGGTTGGGGAGAAAAAAAAAGATGGAAAGATAGAACAGGAAGTCAAATCCCTCAGAATTCATAATCTGTGCCTATTTAATTAAATAAAAAAAAATTCCCTAGTGCAAACCTACAACTTTTCTTGATTGACATTTGTTCAATTTCCATGAAAAGATGAGCACTGAACTTATATTTTTCTGAATGATCCAGCAATAACTCATATGAGTTATAGGAGAAGCTCTATAAAACTTTTATAGTGTCACTGATCGTTAACAAAAATCTTAAAGCAAAAATTAAAGGAAATCTCTGTAAGTATATTTTTAATTAGTGAAAGGGACAGAAAAGGAAGTGCTCATTTAAAATTTAAAATAAAATATATAATTAAAGAATTTTGAAATGAGTTTTACTGTTCTTGATAAAGTTTGCATTTTAGCGTTACTGGCAGAAGCACAATAAACTGCTTTTCCAGAATCTATTCTATTTCCTTTCCTAACTTTTTTTATGACTAACATCTAATTAAATATTTTTAAAAACAATTAATTGTGTGAGGCACGTGTGTCATGCTCACACAGTCAGATCTGACAGTACTTGCTGGGCCATCTTGCTAGCCTGTAACATATTAAAAATTATTAGCAATGAAATTTTTACTTGTATATTTTGCTCTTTCCAAGAAAAAAAATTTGGGAAGTAAGTCTAATTTACATTCAAGGTTTCAAATCATATTTTTAAAATTTAAAAGCAGCATTTAAAGAATATCTGCTGTCTGTATTTGTATACATGGGCATAAGAAAAATTAAAAACCGGAGTCTAAACCTTACCACGTAACATCCATATTAACTTATAACTACAACAGGCCACATAATTCCTTAATCAACTTCTACAAAGCAAGACTATTAATAAGGCCTGTTAAGTTATTAAACTATATAAACTTTGAAAAAATGTGGCATTTGGCTTTCATCAGCAAATGTTAATTTTTAAAATTCAAAATGAAGTCATGAAACTAAAATTATGATCGACTGTGCCGACAAAGAATTAAATGGCTTATGATTCTGAAATCTAAAACTGTGACCACAAAAGACACCAAACAGGAACAAAGCATAAAACAAGGGAGTACACTTTAATTCCCCAGTGGCTTATGTTTTATAATTTAAAACATTTTAGAAGAGGTTAATACAGCTCAATGGGAGCATATGTGCAAGGCTCTGGTTTCAATTCCCAGCACCAAAAGGAAAAAAATTCAAAGTAAAATTTACATTCTATTCTTCTGCTCTTTTCATTCAGTAAAAAGTCATTAGAAGAAATCAGAATTTCTAAAAGAAACAAGGAAATAGATGGTTATTACTTGGCCAACAAAAACTTAGCCAGCAGATATAATAAAATTTAAAAAATATAGGATTTAGCAGAAAGCCAGAGCTATATCTACTTGATATTTAAAGGCCTCTTGCAAGGCATGACTGCTTCCCAAAGCAAGTATACCTACACAGCGATAGGAATCACAGTCCTAAACCGCTAACTGAAACAAGTACTGATCATAAACACTAAAACAGAGGCTTAATCCACAGTGCAAATGACGCCACAATACTAAGTTTTCTCTGATTTTGTATTTACTTATCCAGCAAATAAGGTCTTCAGTCACAAATTATTCTTGATTTGAAAGAATGTGGGTCAAAATAAATTGTAATCTGCTTCCCCAGCTCCATTTTGCTTTAATGAAAATTATTCAATACCTGTTCAAAAACCTTTGAGTCTGTTTTCTTTTTTTAAGAATAAATTTCAAAATTAGAGATTATGAGAGAACACCAATCAATGAAATGCTATTTGGAATATGTGAATTTAGAATCCTCAAATCTGATATACACAATACATGATGGAATAGACAAGAAATTTTTCATGAATTTGATCACTCACATAGGCAGTTCTACTTTGAAAACAGTATTCCTTCAAGGATTACGAATAAAATAATGTTTTAGGACACAATTGAATTTGAAATAGGTAATGTTTTGAATAGATTTTTGAGTTTTATTGAAATCTTACATGAACAAGAAATTGGAAATACAATCACATCAAAGAACAAATTGTCACGGCTTTGACGTTTAAGCCAAACAAATTTTGTAGGGCAGATTTCAAAAAGGTGTGAAGTTATAACAATTTAAAAACACAGTTAACCTGCTTCTAGGAATGCAAAACATACAGTCATAGGTTATTTTCAATACAAGGAAACTTAAATCTGTTCGCTTTAATTTCTTAAAACTACTAAGACAAAGCACTAGCTTGTACTTTTATTTACAGCATACTCCATACTCCTATGTAATCTATTCCAAATCCAAAAAACCAGAACTGTCCAAACCAAAGGTTCTGCAAAATCATGATTTAACAGTTTGTTCTGAAGCTAAAATAAAGCCTGGAACGATAAAAGCATTGTAACCCCAGAATAAGGGAACTCTGCAAGCCCAATAATGTCCAAGAGCATTTAGAAAAGAAGAAAAATAAAAAGACTTGAGTATATACACAATAGTGATTTCTTCAGCTGAATACAAATGGCAGCAAACTGCTACTTAAAGATGAAACAGTTAAGCCAATTTTGTTTTGAAGAATGTAGATCTAGAGCCAATCGTATCTTGCCAGTATCGTTTTCAAGCCCTCACTTGTCTATTTCCACTGTTGCCCATAAGTATCCTGATAAAATTCTTGGTTGTCATTATTGTAACCATAGTTACCAGAATAGTCACCACCTTGTTGAAGCGGCTGCTGAGCGATGGGTTGGGAACCCCAGTTCTGTTGGTTGTTGGTCTGACGACGTTTGGAATCAGGCTGGTTGTACCCATCTGCCTTTCTCTTGCCTCCTACATTGCCCCCTCGATTGCCCCGAGCTCCACGAGAACCACGGCCTCTCTGCTGTTGTGCAGGACCCCCTCTGCCACCCCTTGAGCCTCTTGGTGGTCCCAAAGGTGCCCCCCTCTGTGAATAGCCAGCTCTACCTCTTGGAGGTGGTGCTCCCCGCCCCCTTGGTGGTGGTGGAGCACCTCGCCCTCCCCTTCCTCCTCCTCTTCCTCTTACTGCATAGCCATCATCATAGCCGTAGTAGGGATCTTCATAGCCTCCACGATAGTCGTGATAATCATAACCATAGTAATCATCATAGTAGTCTTCATAGCCATAATAATCTGGAGGGTAGCCATATCCACCTCTCCCTCCGCCACGACCTCGACCTCTCATTGGAGGCGGCATTCGGGGAGGAGGGTGATAATAATAATCTTCATACCTAGCGAATGGAGGGAAGGGAGAAGAGGAACAATGTATCAGTTTACTTCAAAATTCATCCTGCCCTCATCATCTGGATCTGTTACCACAGTATTCTTTACTCAGATAGGAAAATATAAACTCACGCAGTGCTTCTGGAGGCCTGTCTAGCAGCTTGGCGCTCTTTCCTTTTCTTGTCTGGTGGCTTAGCTAAGACAATTTCAATTTCTTCCCCTTCTATTTCTTTTCCATTCATTTCATCCATAGCCTAAATTACAAAAATAAGTTTATTGTATAAGAAACAATATTTTAAAATGTAATATAAATGGGGAATTTGAGAGCTAGCTCAGCAATTAAGTGGCTGCTATTTCAGACAACTCTGGGCTCAATTCCCAGCACCCATGTGGCATCCTTACCACCAGTTACACGGAATGTGGAAACCCCTTCTTTTTAAGTTTCCACGTGCACCGTGCATGTATGTAATACACAGACATACATGCAATCAAAGTATCTATACAAGTAAAATTTTTAAAAAATCTTGAAAAGGCATAAATGTATCATTGACTTTAATAAACATTTAAATTTTCAAGAGTACTCTAGCCAAAAAAAAAAAAAAAGAACAAACAAACAAAAAAACAATCCTCTTTCCTTCACTTTGTTTTATACACAAATTACTATTGAGAACAAAAAGCAATGCTTTACTATATTTTAGAAGGTGAAAGAGGGGCTGGAAAGATGGCTCAGCAGTAAACAGTACTTACTGCTCCTACAGAGGAACCCAGGTTCTATTCCCAGCACTGACATGGTAGCTCACAACCATCCCTAACTCCAGTTCCAGAGGATCTGATGCCCTCTTCTGAACTCTGAGGGCACCAGGTAGGTCATATATATATACACATATGCAGACAAAACGCCCATACACATAAAACAAATAAATCTAAAAGGTTTTCTTTAAAAAATAAAAATAAAAAGCTGCATTTAGCCAAGCTCCTTAATTCCATATAATTAATTATTGAAGCAATCTATACCCAGTGAAACTATCAGCATCAATATACATCAGACAAAAACTAACTCTTCAGATATCAATAAAGATGTGTTATTCATCATTTAAATCTTGTACAGACGTTTCATGCATGGGAAATGCAAAGGTTAACTGAATATAGCTATCTGTGAAAAACGCAAGATACTAAATCTAATTTTCTCTCATATCTAACACAGGACTTATTGTAGCCAAACTAAAAGCAGAGCACAGAAAATGCTAATGAAGCTTTAAGCAACCAAGAGAAAAGCAAAAACCACTTCTCCCCCCCCCCCCCATTTTTTGAGACAGGGTTTCTCTGTATAGTTCTGGCTGCCCTGGAACTCACTCTGTAGACCAGGCTGGCCTCGAACTTACAGAGATTTGCCTGCCTCTCTCCCCACCCCGCACCGCCCCCCACCCCGCCTGCCCCCAGTGCTGGTATTAAAGGCATGAGCCACTACCTCTGGCTGTCTTTTTTTTTTTTTTTTTTTTTTTTTGGTTTTTTTGAGACAGGGTTTCTCTGTGGCTTTGGAGGCTGTCCTGGAACTAGCTCTTGTAGACCAGGCTGGTCTCAAACTCACAGAGATCCGCCTGCCTCTGCCTTCCTAGTGCTGGGATTAAAGGCGTGCGCCACCGACACCCAGCTGTCATTTCATTTTTAAAAGAGTTTGTCTGTCTGGCCTGGAACTATATTCACCAGGCTGGCCACCTGCTCCTGCCTGGCCCAAACACTAAGAAAACTGCTTTTTTTTTTTTTCCTCCCCAAAGTGCTGGGTATCAAATCCAAAATCTTGCATATGTTAGGCAGATTCTACCAGTGAGCTACAGGACTGCTTCAACCTATTATCTTATTGCTTCAGTGCTTGTAGTTTAGGTGGTAAAACCTTTGCCTAGCATCATGTCTGAGTTTGATGTCCAGCACCACACAGCACCAACACAAATAAACATAATGACGTCTATAAACAAAAGAATGGAACACCTATCTCTATCTACCCTAACCATCCAGGATACTTCCCAGTTGTAATTTCACAGGCTTTTTTTTTTTTTAAAGCAAATCATCCTACCATTCTTATATTTTCAGTTCTTACAAGTATTTCCTACTAACTCACCCAATTATTTAGTACCAAGTCAAAAACAATATTCATAAAGTATTAAATAAATTTATGTAGCGTATTCTATACCATTAGAAATTTAAGAAGCCAAACATTAGAAGAAAACTATTGCATAATAAGCTATGAATTTTTTATAATCAGTATCTCAATACACCCCAGTAGAAAGCAAAGTGACTAATTCTACACTAGAACTAGAAGAGGCAGAGCTAAGGTCTAATATACTCGGGGTATGGGATTTGATCATCAGTACTACAAAAAAGCACATAAACAAAGCCCTGTACTAGTCCATGATTCTATAAGTCCTAGGAGGAAAATGTTCCAATCAGGAGTTAACAGTACACACTGTTCTATTCTATGTCAGCACAAGCTAGAGTCATCATGAAAGAGAGAACCTCAATTGAGAAAATGCTCTCTCCCAAATTAACCTTCAGGCAACCCTGGGAGGTATTTTCTTGTGGGATAAGCCAGCTCCCTGTGGGCAGTGTTACTACTGGCCTGATGGTCCTGGGTACTGTAAGAAAGCAGGCTGAGCAAGTCAATAAGCAGCACCCCTCCACTTGAGTTACTGCCCTAAAGTCCCTGGATGATCAACTACAAGCTTTAAGATGAAATAAACCCTTCCCTCCTCAAGTTGCTTTTGGTCATGCTGTTTTATCACATCAACAGAAATCCCAACTAGGACGACCACCAATAGAGAATTTGGAAAAAAGAACAAAGTTTGAGTCACTTAGTATTTTGGACCAATCTTCCTAATCATATTTAAAAAAAAAAAAAATGAAAAAGAAAAACGACAAAAGTAGTCTTGATTCTCCTGCCAAGGAAGGAGACAAGAATAAGAAAATTTGGAAGTTTCACCATTAAGAGGTGGGGCTGAAGCTGGGCAGTGGCAGTGCATCTCTGCGAGTTTGTTTGAGGCCTGGTCTACACAGAGAAATCCTGTCTCGGAAAAACAAAACAAATCAAACAAAAAAATGTTGAGGCTGTGGCATATGTCTTTGACCCCAGCACTTGGGAATACAGATACAGGTGTGTGTACCTCTTTGAGTTCAAAGCTGACCTGATCTACATGGTAAGTTCCAGGACAGCCAGGGCCACACAGAGAAACCCTGTCTCAAAAACAAAAACAAAACAAAAATAAATACAACAGAAACGAGAGTTACTTAACTTACCTGATATTACCCAGTATATCACAACAATATCACACTTTTTGAGACAGGGTTTCTCTGGTTAGCCCTGGCTGTTTGTGGAACTTGCTCTTGTAGACCAAGAAGGCTTGAACTCAGAGATCCAACTGCCTCTGCTTCCCAAGTGCTGGGATTAAAGGCGTGAGCCACCACTGCCTGGTTACACTTTTTTTTAAGTTATGTTCAGAATTTGGCAAAAAAAAATCTTAAGACTATAGTTGGGTATGGCTCAGAGGAAAAGCACTTGCTTCCTATGTATCAAGTCTTAGGTTCAGACTGCAGCAATACACACACAAACATATAATCACATACATACTCCTAAACACCAACTTTATTTCAATTTTAAAAGTTACTTTATGGGGCTGGAGAGATGGCTCAAGCTAGGATAGTATAATGCTGTTCCAGAGAACCTGCATTTGCTTCCACTCTGGGTAGCTCACAACCACCTGGAACTCCAGCTCCAGTGAACCCAGTACACTCTTCTGGACTTCTTGGAGCACCTGCATATTCACACATGTACATACTCTCACTCAGACATACACATATTAATTAATTTAACTAATTAATAATTCATCTTTAAAATCTTAGCTGGGTGGTGTAGCACACACCTTTAACCCAGCATTCAGGAGGCAGAGGCAGGTGGATTTCTTTTGAGTTCTAGGACAGCCTGGTCTACACAATGAGTCCAGGATAGCCAGGGATACACAGAGAAACCCTGTCTCAAAAATAAAAGCAATAAGAAAAATCTTAAAATAGTTATTTTATGAGTCTACCACGTTTGAAAATAGTAAGAAAAATAAAAACCCCAAATTCCTACCTTAACAGCAGCTCCTCTATCTTCAAAATGAACGAATGCATAATCTTTCAATTTCTTCACTCTCTCCAGTTTTCCAAATTCAGAAAATGACTTTTCTAGTATTTCTTCTGTTACTGTAGTAGCCAAGTTTCTCACAAATAAAACTTTCACCTAA
This sequence comes from Cricetulus griseus, assembly GCF_003668045.3. Classification (NCBI taxonomy): domain Eukaryota; kingdom Metazoa; phylum Chordata; class Mammalia; order Rodentia; family Cricetidae; genus Cricetulus; species Cricetulus griseus. Next base: position 16,965,997 of record NC_048595.1, read on the forward strand.
CAGCAATAAATACACAAAATTGGCACTCCTAAATTTTAGTTCAAATCTCAAAATACCACTTGTCTTCACAGCATAGGCTTTTTTTTGGCTTTTCAACTGTAACCCAATAAGGCTAAAAGTGCAGTCACAGAAAGTCTGAGAACAATTCTCATATTAGCTACCACTTTACTAAGGCTGTTTAAAAGGTAACAGTTACACAAACTGCTGGTTCCTGCCTTCTCTCTCAACAGCTAGCTAGCTCCCACTGAGCAAAACCTATTAGGCACCAATACATAATTATCATTATTTATTCACAAATTTATCATAGCTTCTAAGTTATGACAGAAAATAAGTATCATTTTTATACCTAAAACTATAGATAGTCATATAAAAACTATACAAGAAAAGACTTTCTTGGGCTGAGGAGACAGAGAACAAAATCTAGAAACAAACCACAACACTTAAATCATTTAGAATAGCATTAATGGAGAAAAAATACTCCAAACAGATCAAAAGTACAAAAGTGTAATGTGGGGGCTGTATATGCTAATGCTATATCTTCCCAGAGACATGGTCAATACAGATGAATAAACACAAAAGGCTGCCGACAGCCACTCATCTAAGAACTAAGGAAAACAACAAACTTTTATTTGCCTGTACTTGTCTAAGTAAATGCTAAAAGAGTAATCCATAGATTATTAAAACTAAGTGCCTTCCTTATAGGAATCATGGCAGACATGATGGCAGGGGTGGACTTGTGTATACTTTTCTGTGTGCTTTTTCAATCTTGAATTAAACTATTCAAGCAAAATAAAATTAGCATGCCCAATGAACAAACTGTTACCTCATAAAGGGAGATATGATTCAGAAAGATCTGAGCAGCCCAGGCATTGTAGCACATACCTTTGGGGGGAGTCACAGTACATGTAAGCCTGGTCTATAGTGAGTTCTAGGACAACCAAGGCTCTGTAGAGAGACCCTATCTAAAAATATAATACTTTTTACCTCTACCTGTGTCTTTATATTTTCCATGCTTTCAGACTGAGACCTAGACTAGACAGGCTTCCGGTGGCTTATTCACCTTTTGAAAAGGGGAGGTGGGGGGTAAAAAAAAAAAAAAAAGCTACTCCTTGGACTTGGACTGAAGTGTAACTAACTCAGTGGTAGATTGCTTGCCTCACAAAAATGAGGCTGTAGGTCTGGTCTGCAGCAGCAAAACAAGAAGATACAAACAAGTTTGGAACTCTACTTAAAAATTTTTCAACAGGGCTGGGAAGATGGCTCAGTGGTTAAGAGCACTGCTTGCTCTTTCAGAGGACCAGCACCCACATGACAGTTCACAACTGTCTGTAACTCCAGTTCCAGGGGATCTGGGACCCTTGCACGCAGCTGAAACACCATTGTATATAAATAAGAATAAATAAATCATTTAAAAAAATGTTCAACAGAATTCTAGAGTGTATCTTATTTGTATAGCATTTGCTAAGCACTGCAAGGTCTTTGGTTTGAACTCCATTAGGTTTTTAGGTTTCATCTGACTGTAAAGCTGGCCCAACTTGCCAAAAGGTAAGTTGTGAGACTAATGTGTAAACAACAGAACCTTTACCCAAATACATAAGCTTTCATTTTAAGGTAGAGAGGAATTAAGGTGTCAATTTTACTCAATTCCAAGTTTGCAGAGGCTTCCTTGCCACTCTGAAACCTTTTGTTTTCATGGAATTTGGGGAGGTTTTCTTTTAAGACAGGGTTCTCAATGGCAATGGTGGCAGTGCATGCATTTAATCCAGCACTCAGGAGGCAGAAGCAGGCAGATCTGTGAGTTCTAGGTCAGCCTTGTCTACAGAGAAGACTTCCAAGGAAAACCAGGTCTACACAGAGAAACACCATCTCAAAAAAACAAAAACAACAACAACAAAAAAAAACCAGGGTAGAAAGACATAGTTTCAAAACTAACTACTTACGTAGCCAGCAACAGCATTAAAATTCTAACCTTAATGTCTTTACCTACCAAATACACTACCACCATGTCCAGTTTTATTCATTACTGGGAGTGGAGCCCCGTATTTTGAACCAGAAAATGATAAGTTACAAGATTAAAACTGTGCCATTATCTAGTGGGTGGTGGTAGTGGGAGGGCTTATTCTGAACTTCCACTTGAAAGTTTCAATGAAATGTGATTCAGAAAGCAAAATTACTAGTTCTATCTAGAGATCGATGTGGAATTTTACTACTCCCAATGCATAAGACACCTTTATCTTTTAGGTATTTAAAAAAAAAAAAAAAGCAGAGGATATGTTTTGTCTGTACAGGTGGTCAAAGTTATAGTATAGTTTAAGAGACTTAACCAATCCAAATAAAACACATGACATACAAGGTCCAGTAATTAGTACAAAGCCACAATATACTAGAAGAAACAATGAAGACTGAAATCAAGTGAAAGGAAGGAAGGAAGGAAGAAATGGAGGGAGGGAAGAAGGAAGGGAGGGAAAGACCAGGACTATTTAGATTCCTAGTCCCTTCCCTGGATTATTCATCTACTCAAGTAATATGAGACAAAAAACAGGAAGAACTCATGAGAGAGACTCTGGATCACCTATGTCACTGCACACAAAGAGACTGACTACACCACACTAATATAAACCAGAGTCTCCAACTAGTCAGAGGGAGCATCTGCCTCTTTAAAATTTGGAGAAAAAAAAAAAGATCAAATCAAAAAAATTTCAGTCACGAAGATACAAACACTAATTATGGTCATCAATAAAGATCCCCCTGAGGAAAGAGCCATAAACTGAATACACAAACTCACTGCAAGCAGCAGTCCCAGGAGCCATCCAAAAATGTCCAAGAACCAGGACTCTCAAGCAAAGATCCTGACAATGAGGAAACTTAGGACTGGCTCTTGGTAGGCCCTGTCAAGTCTATTTTGCCACGACCAAATAAATATCAACAAGCATGGCCATCTTTTGTCTTTTTTCAAGGGGGAAAAAAGAACATTGGATACATTAAAATAAATTACCTGTGAATCTAAATAAAGAACAATCACATTCATGTAGTAAAGTCACAGCCTGAGCTGCTTCAGGCCTGTACCGTGAGCGCTCAAGTCTGGGCAAGAGGAGACCAGCCTGGGCTATACAGTGAGTTCCAGGTCAGTCTTCGCTAAACAGGGAGAGTGTCCAAAAAAAAAAAATACTATTTTTGGCCACTATGTTGTTTTTCATGGTGCTAGCATTAAATAAAGGCTCAGTGTATATGAAAAACCGTTTGAAGAAACTAGATTTCAGTTCTTTTGGTGTATTCTGATCTGGAGGAAATTAACCAGATGCTAAGACAGACTACTATGTGTAGTGTTACATAGTGTTTTTGCTTTTTCTAAGCAATTACAGTAAAGAGTTACAATTTGTATTTACTATCACAATGTTTGAGCTTTGAATACAAAATTGAAATGGTAACCTACTCCCAGCCCCAAGCAGCAGTGTTTACCTTAGCCATGACTTCTGGATCTGGTTCTTCGACAGGGTCAGCCCATTCAACCGTAACTACATTTCCCCACACTTTAACTTTTCCACTCATCAGCCGTCGTCTGGCTTGTGCTGCTGACTTGTGATCCTCATATTCAAGGAAGCAGAACCCCCGATTCTTCTTTTTGTCATCGGGTTGATGATAGAGAATAACGTCCACCAAACCCTCTGTTAAACCAACAGCCAGATATATAAGCCAAAAGCATCCACCACACGTCTAGTGATTAGGCAGACCTAAATCCACTTGCCAATGAGCAAAAAAAAAAAAAAAAAATTGAAGAAGCCTCACAGTAGTAAACATTAGATCAGCATTATTCAATGCAGAATTTGGGACAGTAAGTATTATGTGTTTTCTAAGTAGGTTCATCTACTATGACGTTTTTGCAATGATAAAACATTACTCATAAATTAATAAAGGTACTATCAGGACCTCAAAGCTCCAATTACTTACATAAACTCAAGAGAACTGTCAACAACTAATCACAGACAAAAAAAAAAAAAAAAAAGCAAACAAAACAAAACAAAAAAACCCTTCCCTACACCCAACTAAATAGTTACTACTTTTACCATGAACAAAGATGATCAGCAACTATCTATGCCAAGTTCCTCGACCTTAGTCCTTTCCTTTGTCCCTTCCAGGTCATGTGAGCTAACCAAGTACTTTCAACACCCTTATAAACAAATGCACCCATTTTTTTCAAGCCTAGATTTCTCTGAAATCCAGGTGTATGAGGTGCTTAAAATGTCTTGGACAAACTTCACATGTTCAAAACAGCACACCTACACCCAAAATCTATTTTCCCTAAGCTTCCCCACCTAATAAACAATCAACCATATCAGCTAAGTCCTCAAGACAGAACATAAGACTTTTTTTCCTTTATTTCATCTCTATGGTCCAAATTCAACACATTTTATTTAGTTTTTTCCATTTCACTTATTACCCTGGTCCATGCTTCTCTCTAAGCTACTACTAATCCTGGTAAGTTCTAAGCCCTTATCCACAGAATAGAAAGTGTTCTATAAAGATGAAACATGTTATTCCATGCCTAAGACCTTCAAAAATCTTCTCATTCTATATGCAATGAAATGCAAACTTCTAACATGGTCTAAAAGAACTTTAAATTGCCTTTAAACAAATATTAGCTTTCTATTAGTTACTTTAGCATAACAAGTTATTTCTTATGTTGTACAAAAGGAGAGAAGGTTAACACACCTCTTGGCAAAGATAAAAGAGGCCCTTGGGCATAACAACATACAGTTTTAAAAAAAAAAGTTATTTCTTGACATAGAAACTTGATAAATGTTACTCTTTTGGAAGGCACTCTATTGCTTGTATGCTATATGCTCTTAAGTTTTCAGGTCTTGACTGAAATAATACCTTATCAGAAAATCTAACCATGGGTACAGATAGTAGATATTGTGTAGCTAAATAATCTGTATCCCCCCCTTTATTTTTATTTTTTTGGTTTTTTTAGACAGGGTTTCTCTGTGTAGCTTTGGAGCCTATCCTGGCACTTGCTCTGGAGACCAGGCTGGCCTCGAACTCACAGCGATCCGCCTGCCTCTGCCTCCGAGTGCTGGGATTAAAGGCGTGTGCCAGCAATGCCTACCCTGTATTTTCCCTTTTATAGTATTTTACTACAATGTAGAAATACCTCTTTAATTTTTTTGGTCTAAAATCTTTTCCCAGGCCTTATAAAGGCAAAGAATATGTCTCTTATCCACCATTGCATTCCAGAGTTTAGCAGGCATTTTAATAAGCATCTGCTGGAGGAATAAGTAGAAGGACAGGAAGGAACAGAAAGGAACTGCTATATAAACAGTGAGTAGAGCAATTAACCAACACAAAATGAGCATTGGAAATCAAAGTTTCAGAGTGAGTAGAATTTCTGATGAAAAGATCCAGATCTATTCTGGTTAACTTAAGTTTGGCCTTAGATGGGATATCTATATAGATTTTAAAAGTACTAAGAATAAATCAATTTAGGATAGGAGGAGGAGAATTAGGCAACCCCTCGGGTTAAAGGAAGGGTGAAACTAGAGCAATAAATGACACTTTCCCCTTCTTCAAGGCAGAAGACAGTATGACTGGGTGACAAAAATATAAAGGAACACAGCGGGTTTTTGTTTTTTTTTTTTAATAAGAGGCCATGGTCTTAAAATAGTGTTTTCAAATCATAATCCAACCTTTCTTTTTTCTTACTTTCCTGTGTGTAAAAGAGAGAGGAGGAGAGACACACACATACAAAGAGAAAGAGAGAGAGAGAGCATGCCAACAGGTATACCAGCAGATGCTCCTATGCCATGATGCATCTGTGGAAGTCAAAAAAACAACTTTCATGAGTGGGTTCTCTCCTGCCAATTGAACTCAGATCATTAGGCCTGCAGCAAGCACATCTCCACCAGGTAAGTCATCTCACTGGTCCAATCTCAACATTTAAAAAGTGAAATGAGGGCCAGATGTGGTGGTATACTCTTAATTCCAGCACTCCAGAGGCAGAGGCGGAGACAGAGGAAGCAAAATCTCTGTAAATTTGAGGCCAGGCAGGTCTACATAGCAAACTTCAGACCTGCCAAGGCTAGAGACTATTTCAAAGGGAAAGAAAATGTCTAGTAAAATGGCTCAATAGGTAAGAGTACGTGTACAAGCAAGAGGACCTAAGTTCAAATCCCCAGCACCCACATAAAAAGTGAAATGGAATGGAAAATAAGATGAATCATTTGTAATAAATCAAAGTATGGTTTTACTCAATTATTTCAGATTATGTATAGTCTTCCATTTTGTCTTGAGATAGGGTTTCAGTTAACTCTGTTGACAAGCTCCTAACCTTCAAGTTTGAGGAATACAAGCATGCATGCACCACTATGCATGACTCCAGTTAATTTTATTTAAGTATGTGGACCTGTGATATAAAATGTACTTCTCAATCAACTGCATGGATTCTATTAGTATCTTTTAAAATTACATAGACAGGAGGACATCAGGAAGAAATGAGACCTCTCTTCTCCCAAATCCTAAAATTACTGGAGGAAAAAGCTTTCACTTGAGGGATAGAGATTAAAGGCTCTGGCAAAAACCAAGGTTCGATTAAGACAAAGTAAAAGGGAAATTCCATGAAATTAAGAATACTTAGAAACATATTTAGTCCAACCACTATTAAGCATAAAGGAAGCAATTTAGATATAGGAGACTGTAACTCTTAGTCTCCTTCGGGGGGAACATTTATATTTATAAATAAAGCAACAGATTTCCACAAACCAACTTCTAAATGCATTTTTGTTTTACCTGTAACTTTACTGAACTCTTCCAGAATGTTTTCTTTAGTCTTATTCTTTGGAATGGATCCAACAAAAAGTCTGTTGTTTGCCACAGAAATGCACACTCCCAGGTGTTTACCAGGGCGAATCTCATAGCTGTCACACTGCAAAGAAGAAAAGAACCAGAGACCCCCCCCAAACCACCCCAAACTGAGGACAACTGATATTGATCTAAAGAGCCCCACAATTTATGGGCAAATGCTCACCAAGCTCCCAAAAGCTTGCAGAAACATGAGTGTATATTTAAACTTGTTACAATCTCCAGTTATAACTTGGTTTTGGAATCTCTACTGTTCATTTATATAAAAAGGACTCCATATTCATTTTAACATTGACTATTTCTTTTTCTTCTTCTCAGGGAGGGGGTGAGACAGGGTTTCTCTGTGTAACAACCTGGCTGTTCGGGAACGCACTCTGTAAACCAGGCTGGCCTTGAACTCAGAGATCTGTCTGCCTCTCTACCTCCCAAGTGCTGGGATTAAAGACATACAACTACAACTGCCTGGCTACATATTTTCAATTTTATCTACCTAAAATTTCCTTTCCAGAGAATTTCAGAAGGAATACTTGAAACTACTCAGAGTCCCTGAGGATAAAATTAAATATAGATAAGCAACAGCCAAAATAATATGTACAAAGGAACATTGGGTTTAATCAATGCCAAAGAAATGTACTATATACAAACCTCAATTCTAAATAAAGTTGTCAACTACCAAAACACTTTCAAAACTTTATGAAGATAATAAAAAATGTTTTTTGGGTTTTTTTGTTTGTTTGTTTTTTCGAGACAGGGTTTCTCTGCAGCTTTGGAGCCTGTCTTGGAACTAACTTTATAGACTAGGCTGGTCTTGAACTCAGAGATCTGCCTGTCTCTGCCACCCACGTGCTGGGACTAAAGGCATCGACAACCACTGCCCAGCAATAAATAACTACAATGACAAATTCTTTAATAAATTTTAGTTTTAGTTTTAAAAACATTCATTTATTTATTATGAATACAACATCTGCCTCCATGTATATCTGCACTCCAGAAGAGGGCATCAGATCTCATTATAGATGGCTGTAAGCCACCATGTGGCTACTGGGAATTGAACTCAGGACCTCTGGAAGAGCAGCCAGTGCTCTTAACCTCTGAGCCATCTCTCCAGCCCCAAATTTTAGTTTCTTTATATTTTACATTACCATTAGTCTACTAAAAAAGATGACTAAAACAATCACCTATATTCTGTCAAAAATTAAAGCCTTGAAATTTTAATATTGAGTAAACCAAGTTTGAAGAGAAAAAAAAATCCACCAGAAAAACTAAAACCTGGGCCAAGCCAGGAAAGAAATAATTCAGAGCTCACTAATGGAAACAAAACATTGGATGGATACAGCTGTGCTAACAGGGAAGAATGCTCTACCATTCTTCACATGCCCTCAGATGTCTGGCAAGAATCTGTCAAGGAACAATGACACTGTTACACACTGAGAGAGTCACCTTCATAAGGTAAGAATATGGGCTGGAGAAACGGCTCAGCAGTTAAGAGCACTGCCTGCTCTTTCAAAGGTCCTGAGTGCAATTCCCAGCAACCAAAATTTGGCTCACAACCATCTGTAATTAGATCTGGTGGCCTCTTCTGACCTGCAGGCACACATGCAGACAGAACACCATATAAAATAAATTTTGAAAACAAAAACAAAAACAAAAACCACAAGCCACCTGCAAAACTTACTGCTGCTCTAATAAGCACAAGATGGTAATAAACCGTAAGTCTATTGCATAATAAAAAGGGGGATTTAGAATACAATTGTTTAATTGTATTGCTGGATTATGACAAAAATAAAACAGACTCACACTATTTCTTAAACCAAGTCCTAAAAAAGTCATTCTCATCCAGTTATGTTCTGCAGAACCATCTAAGTAAGCCTCCATTATACTTAGTACCAAGCATAAAGTCTGACAGTCTAAGAAAAAACTGAGCCAGGCGGTGCTGGAGCATGCCTTTAATCCCAGCACTCCGGAGCCAGAGGCAGGCGGATCTCTGTGAGTTCAAGACCAGCCTGGTCTACAAAGTGAGTTCCAGTACAGCCTCCAAAGCCACAGAAAAACGGGGGGGGGGGGGGACACGGGGACACGGACACGGGGACACACGGACAGACGGGACTGAATTGGCTTGATACTTATTTTAAAAAAAAAAAAAAAAACTGAGTTTTTTTTTTGTGCTAACCAATCTATTAGTTAACTCAGAATTATAATCAGAAAAATAAAGCAAAGATTACACACCAACTCAGTCAATATAAAGATATTAAAAGAAGTAACTAAAGAAAATGAAACTGTTAACTGCAAGTGTTTTTGAACTGAAGTTTATTCTCTCAAAAGTTCTTCGACAGTGAATATTTATTACATACCAGTTTAACTGCTTCCTGGGCAGCTTCCTTTCCACAGAAGGTGATAAATGCATATCCTCTGTTCTGACCAGAAAGTGGATCCATCATGAGGCGTAGATCCCAGATCGGACCGGCCTTCTCAAAAAGGGGTACCAACTCATCCTCATACAAGTCTCTTGGGATTTTACCTACGAAGACCTGAAATAAAGCTTCCTTGTTAGAATCCAACATAAGCATTTCATTTTAGAAGCAGAGGCAGAATTCCTGTCTCTTATTAGGGGGATAAAAGCATAAACTACTTAAGGCAGAATGAAGACAATTTGAATCTGGCAGTTGGTTTAGATTAAATGTAAACTTGAACTTTTATTATAACCTTGAAGTCAGGTAGGCATGGTGGTACATACCTTCAAAACCAGCACTTGGAAGGCAGAGGCAGGTGGATCTCTGTGAGCTTAAGACCAGCCTGGTCTCCACAGTGTGTTCCAACCCAAACAGGATTACACAGTATGATCCTGCCTCAAAAACAAAGGAAAGGAAGGAAGGGAGCAAGGAAGGAAGGAAGGTAAAGGGAGGGAGGGCAAGGCAGCACACACCTTTAATCCCAGCACTCGGAAGGCAGAGGCAGGTGGGTCTTTGTGAGTTCGAGGCCAGCCTGGTCTACAGAGTGAGTTCCAGGACAACCTCCAAAGCAATACAGAGAAACCCTGTCTCAAAAAACCAAACCAAACAAAAAAAAAAAAAAAAAAAAAAAAAAAAAAAAAAAAAAAGAAAGAAAGAAAGAAAAGAAAACATAATAATAACATTAAAGTAAAAATACATCAGCTTTTGCACCAAAATTTTCAAGTTTCTCCAACATCAACATTAAAACAATTGGTTTTTTTTTGTTTTTTTTTTTTTTTGTCTTTTTGCTTTCGAGACAGGGGTTCCCTTTGTAATCCTGGCTGGCCTGGAACACTCTTTGTAAGCGAGGCTGGCCTAAGAAATCCACCTGTACCTCTGCCTCCTAAATACTGGGTTTAAAGATGTGCACCACATGCCCAGCTCTAAAACAATCTTTTGATATAACATTTATAAGCCACAAATACTAAAGAGTAAACCAACATTTACATGAGAAATTTTCTAGTGAAAATTCATCTACATCAATATTTTAAATTCTGAACAATGACCCAAACCAATAAAGTAACAAGAGCACTCTGAACTAGGACTAGGGTAGTAACTAGGGTAGGTATGATAGAGTGCGTCCTTAGAACACGTAAGACTCTGGGTTCAGTCCCTAACATTGAAATAAAAAAAAAATTATTAATGGTCAGGCATGGTGACACATGTCTTTAGTCCTGCCTAGCCTTTAACTGTTCCCAGAGAGACCCTGTCTCCTTAAAAAAAAAAAAAAGGGGGGGGGGGGGGGACGACAGCCCAAAGGCTATAGCTGTCCATTTCACTGAAGAGGGGTGGAAAGTCAGAAAATAGTGCAAATTAAGTTAAACCATGCCTATAAGTTTAAAGTTTTTCTAGAGATGTGTTGGGTAGGAAAATGACTAGATGTGACTTAAACATTCTAAGGGAAGCATACAGATAACTGGATAGAAAATGAATTGTATGAACAAGCCTCTATCAGTGAGGGTTAACAGGCCAATCCTGGCAAGCTACAATGGTGGCTTAGCCTAGTAATAGTTGACAGCTATAAGGGTGGTAAGATACTAAGTTAAACTAGATTCAGATCTACACTTTTAGCTCCTCGGAACAAGTATTCCAATTAGTGAGCCAATTTCCTCATCTGCCAACCACACATGCAAGGGCAACTTTGATAGTAGAGCTCATATCATAGTCTTTAGTTCTCAGTAAGTTCTTATGTGTTCACTATGTAGCTAAGGATGACCTAGAATTCTTGATCCTTCTGCCTTTATCTGCCAAGTGCTGGGAATCACATGTTCCTGTCATACCTGCCAACTACATAATCCTTTTTGTTATTAAATGTATGGTTGTTTTGCCTACGTGTATGTATGTCTGTTACCCAAAAAGGCCAGGAAAGGGCATTAGATTCCCTGAAACTGGAGTTATTGATGGTGAGCCTCCATGTGGGTTCTGGGAGTAAAGTATGGGTCCCCTGCAAGAGCAACAAGTGTTCTTATATAGAGCCCTCTCACTCCCCCCCCACACACACACACCAGACATGATTTCTCTGTGTAGCCTTGATTGTCCTGGAGCTCACTCTGTAAAACAGGCTGGCCAAGAACTCTTAAGGGATCCACCTACCTCTGTTTCTGAGTGCTAGGATTAAAGGCATGTGCCGCCGCCACCACCCAGTTTTCTCCCCTTTTTAAAGCAGGGTCTCATGTATATCAGAACTCGTCCTCAACTCAATGTGCAGCAGAAGATGGCTTTGAACCTCTGATCCTTCTTTATCTATCTTGGTGCTGCAATTACAAACATGCTCCACCATGCCTGCTTTATGCACTACTGGGCATCAAACACAAGATCTCATGCATGGAGGCAAGCACTGCACCAATTGAGTTACATTCTTAGCCTATAATACATTTGAAGGAAAACAGGATACTAGGAATTAAACCTAGACCCTCACACATAGTAGCCAAGTACCCAATCAGAACTATATCACTAACCCATGCTTAGAGCAGTTTTATATGAGTCTATTATATTTGTGAATTTCAAAATTACACTGATGTAGGAGGCTGGAAATACAGCTAAAGGTAGAAAATGTAGTCTATTCCTAACATGCACAGAATAGAATATCTACGGAGCTCACTGCACAGGAGAGAGGAGGTTCAATAAAGTGAAATTAAGTTTGTTCTTTAATTATTATAATGAAATGGTGTTTGATAATTATATCTTTCATGATTCATGATTTCTCCCTACCCAGTAGAAACAGATAAAGCAAAAAGTTGAGTGGCACTCTGAAAATATATACAGCACAACTGCATCAGATATTTACTCACACTACTTCCTTAACATTTGTGCCATCATTTTTAGAACCAGACAAGCTTATTTCACTAAGCTAAACTAAAATAAAAATATGTATTTCAAAAGAAATAATTTAGAAGTTGGTTAATCTACAGAAAAAGAGTAAGAAAAATAAGCAATTTATACTCTAATAGGAAAAGCTCAACCTGTGCTGGGCATAAGCCAACTCTCCAGCTCTAAGTTTACTATTGCAAAAACACCATTTTCTCCCATGCAGGGCTTTCAAAGTCACATAGCCTAAGTCTCTTAAACTTACAAGCTCTGAAAAAACCTTCATTAATAAAATGATGACCAGCCATTTCTTTTGAAACTTTCTACAGAATAGCCAACTTATACAATGGTCCTTAACCAGAGGGTTTCCACCCTTTCACAGGGGTCACATATCAAATATCCTGCATATCAGATACTTACAATTAAAGTCTTGATCTCCGACTTGACCTCACAAATATTCACCCCAGGTTTAGTCATGTTCCACCATATCCTACTCTAATATTTGCCTTTGTTTTCTTATAGCCACCATTAAAATTCTTTTGGTTTTGATTGAGGTCAGTGCCTCAGAATAGAGAATATTAAAATTGAATTTGGAGATAATGAGGCCTATTCTTTAGATAATACTATCTGTAAGTTACTTCCAGAGAGAGGTATGTACTCATTAACAAATTGTTAAGCATTATCCTGAGAGTGAGAAATGTACAAGAATGACAGATGCTTCTGGGAAAGAATGGCTCAATGGTTAAAGAGCATGTACTGTCTCTTGAAGAGGACCCAAGTTCAATTCCTAGAACCACCTGCCTGTAACTCCAGATCCTGGGGTGTCTGATACCTAGGGCCTCTGCAGACTACCACACACTGTTAGTACACATATCCATAGAAAAAAAAGGTGCTGGGCATGACTTGAATCCCAGCACTCAGGAAAAGGAGGCAGATGAATCTGAGTTCAAGGCCAGCCTAGTCTACAGAGACCTAAATCCTGACCCTGTAATGAGGTATGGATATGTACAACCAAGTCCAGCTTTTACAGTGATGCTGGGGATTAGAACTCAGGCCTCAAACACTTTACCCACTGACAGACCCTATCTCAAAAATGTGGAAAACAAGCCAGGCGTTGGTGGCGCACACCTTTAATCCCAGCACTCGGGAGGCAGAGGCAGGTGGATCTCCAGGCCAGCCTCCAAAGCCAGAGAAACCCTGTCTCAAAAAAAAAAAAAAAAAAAAAAGTGGAAAACAGGGCTAGAGAGATGGCTCAACTGTTAAGAAAACTGCTGCTCTTCTAAAGGACCCAGGTTCAATTCCCAGCACTCACATGGTAGCTCACAGCTATCTGTAACTCCAATTCTAGGGGATCGGCACCCACATACAGACATATCACAGGCAAAACACCAATGCACTAAAAATATTTTTTTTTTTCGAGACAGGGTTTCTCCATGTAGCTTTGAAGCCTATCCTGGCACTCGCTCTGGAGACCAGGCTGGCCTTGAACTCACAGAGATCTTCCTGCCTCTGCCTCCTGAGTGCTGGGATTAAAGACGTGCGCCACCAACGCCCGGCAATAAACAAATTTTTAAAAAGTGGAGAGCCAGTGAGATGATTCAGTCTGACAACCTGAGTTCAATCTCTGGAATCCACATAAAGGTAGGAGAGAACCAACTCCACAGAGTTGTCCTCTGATCCCACATACACACCATGAAATGCAAACCATAGCATCCATGCTCCTCACTACCACACATACAAATAATAAATAAAATTCAATAAACATAGGGGCTGGACAGATGGCTCAACAGTTACAAGCACTTGGTGCCCTTACAAAGAACCCAAGATTAACTCCTAGTACCAACAGAAGCTCACAACACCTTGTACCTCCAGCTTCACGGGATGCCTCTACATATATGTAAGCACTCTCACATACACATTAAATAAACCAACCTTTTGCTAAAATATATGGTGGGAAGCAATTGAGGAAGCACCTAACAAGAACCTCTGTCCTCACCATAGGCACTGAATGGTACAGCATTGAGGACTGCTTTTAAACTGTGCTGTCCTCTTGGAGGTGTTTCAGGATACCTTAAGAACCAGGAAAATACAGAGCAGTTAATACCATTTTTAATCCATTCATTTTGTATGTGTGTTTGCTTATAAGAAAAAGAAAATCTAATGCTAAGAACTCTTAAGCCACAAATGCTGATGCAGTCTCAGCCACACAACAAAAGTGAACACAGCCTGAGGTATGTGAGGCCCTTGACTCAAACAAGTAAAAGAACAATACTAAAACTAGTAGGAAAAAAAAAAATACTAAGAGTTCAAAAAAAAGTGGACCACAATGTCTCTCTTTCCCCCTCTCTCTGTGGTGTTAGAACGGAACCTAAAGCCTTGAACATATTAAATAAGACTCTATCACTGACTATTATCTCTCCCTCCCTCCGTTTGTTTATTTGAAGCAGGCTATATAGCCCTGGCTGGCTTCAAGACCCACAGTGAGCCACCTGCTCCAAGAGCTGGGATTGCAAGTCTAAGCCGACTCATAAACCACACCAGTCCCAGACCACCCCCTTTCCCTTTGAGATACAGTTTTGCTAAATGCACAAACAGGCCTTGAACTTGAGAGTCTGTCTCTACTTCCCAAGTAGCCTGGATTATAGGCTTAAGCCACGAAGCCCAACTGAACCACATTTCTTCTAAATCGATTTAAAAGTATATAAACAAGACAAGAAGTGGTGGCACACACCTCTAGTCCCAGCACTTAGGAGGCAGAGAGACAGGTAGATGGATCTAAATTTGAGGCCAGCCTGGTCTACAAAGGGAGTTCTAACATACAGAAAAATATTCCAAAACCACATCCCACCCCACCCCACTCCCCCCCCAAAAAAAACAGTAAAGGATGGAAGAAGCTGTTAATGATTGGTCAAGAGAGAAATAAAACCATAATATTACTTATTTGTAACCAACCTATGTTTCACTGCTGATACATGTTTCTGCAAAGAGCCTATATAGCTCAGAGTCCCAATTCCAACCCTACTGATAGATAACTTTATTCTTTTATTACATTTATACTGAGGATGGGAGCACACACCATGGCACACATGTTAATGTCAGAAGACAACTTGCAGGGGTTGGTTCTCTCCTTCCATCATGTGTCCTGGGGATCCAACTAAGGTCATCAGATGTGGCAATAAGAACCTTAACCCTCTTACAGGCCCACATTATATGATTCTAAACCAGTCAAAAACTAGTAATATGCAGATGGTCCTAGTGTTTCTAAACCCCCAAAAGGAGAAATGCTTAGAATCCCTTTTAATATTAAGCATTAAGAAACAGAATATAAATATTATAACATGATAATGAAGGTCAAAGAGCAAAGGCAATGACCATACTATGCAAAGAAAACACAAACCTTAAAATTGTTACTGTGGCAGTGAGATGGCTGAGCAAATAAAGATACTTTCCACACAAGCCTGGCGAACTAAGTCTGATCCTCAAACCCTAGTAAGGTGGAAAGAAAGAACCAACTGCACAAAGTTGTCCTCTAATCTCCACACACATCTGCACAAATCACACACGCACAAATCACACGCACGCACGCACATTTTCTTTAAAGTAATGCTAACTACAGTCATCATTGCTTATCCATTTACAACCAAAAAAAAAATTATGATCTTTGCCTTTGGTCATCTGAAAATAAGCTTTAGCTTTTAAAAACATACAATTTATGGGTTGGAGAGACGGCTCAGAGGTTAAGAGTACTGACTGCTCTTCCAGAGGTCCTGAGTTCAATTCCCAGCAACCATGGTTGTGGAGATCTGGTGCCCTCTTCTGGCATGCTGGCAGAACATTATATACATAATAAAAAATAAAATCTTTAAAAAATATCATTAAAAAAAGAACATACAATTTTTAAGTGTAAAGGTGTCACTGTCTCCTTAAAACTGTTCAAATGGGAGTCTAATTAAATTTTTAATTTCTTGTAACTCTAATAGACAACCTAAACACTTTTTGTTTGTTTGTTTTTTTCAAGACAGGGTTTCTCTGTGGCTATGGAGGCTGTCCTGGAACTAGCTCTTGTAGACCAGGCTGGTCTCAAACTCACAGAGATCCACCTGCCTCTGCCTCCCTAGTGCTGGGATTAAAGGCATGTGCCACCAACACCAGGCCAACCTAAACACTTAACTAATGTCTAATAATGGTAATACTCCCCAAATAATGAGCAGACACCATGACTATCTAAGAAGTTACCCCTATCATCCTCACTTCCATCGTGTTGTTTATTTAAGAGACTCCTATAAGCAAGGGAAGGTATCACATGCCTGTAATGCCAGTACCTGAGACGCTAGACAACTTCAAGTCCAGCCTGATAAATATCTTTCATCAAATACTGTCCACTGTGTTCCTGACACAATGATAAATACTAAATATAGACAACGGAGACATCAAATCAGAAAAAGTCCCTGCTGTAACGGGCTACTTTTTGTTGTCTAGTTTCTCCATTTAAAAGATCAGAGAATGTTACAATAAAAACAAGCACATGGAGGACTAGGGCTGTAGATGTGGGAGGAACCCAATGAATAGGGTGCTTGCCTAGCACACAGGAACTCTTGGTTGGATCCTCAGCACTGCATAAACCTGGTGTGGAGTAAACTTGTCACCCCAGCACTCTGGCAGTATGAGCAAGAGAGAAACTTTTACAAAAGCCTAAGAGCCACTTCTTTATTATGTGTGAACCAATATGCTCAACTCTTTTCTCTGATTCTACAGCTGCACCTTCCCTTGTGGAATTCCCTCCCATTTACAATGTCTCTCATTAACTACTAAGTGTATTTTATGTGTTGAGAACAAGTAGAGTTTAGAAAGTATTGACATTACAAAATGGAGCCAAACATGATGGTTAACCCCAGCACTACAACACCTGCATGTTGTTGAGGCACACAGAACTGCCAATTGTTCAAGGCAAGGCTGGTCTACATGGAGCACTATAGCCACTAAGGATTACATGTAAGACTTTGTCTTAAAATAAACATGACCCGAGTATACTGGCACGTGCCCATGACCCCAACTCCCAAGAAGGGAGGATTGCAAGTTCAAGACTAGTCTGGGCTACATACTTAGATACCATTTCAAATAAAACGTCTTGAGTCAAGAGCACAGCACGTAACACATTCAGAATGCATGAGGCCCCAAACTCAAATTCCCAGCACATGCACATGAGCGTGTGCGCGCACACACACACAAAGGCAAAATTAAAAACAGAAGGAAAAAAAAAAAACCTGCTTCTCCCTTTAGCAGTAAGCTCTAAGACTCCTTATCTGTATTTCTTTGATTTAAGAAGTATCAAGCTGAGCTTAGTGGAACATACTTTTAATCCCAGAATGTGGCTGCAGAGGCAGGCAGATCTCTGTGAGTTCGAGGCCAACCTGGTCTATGAAGTGAGTTCCAGGACAGCCAGGGCTGTTACACAGAGAAACCCTGTCTCAAAAGACAAAACAAACAAACAAAAAAGTATTAAGATATCTATAACAAGATTTCCTTACTAATAAAGACACAAGATGCACATAGATATCACCAATATAACATTAGCCTCTTTGAAAGAAATCAAGTACTTTACACACACCACACACTAGATAACACAGTTAATAGACTGGAAAGACTTTTGGCAAAGGGATGGATACAAACACTTACCTCTGTTCCAATTCCAGGTTGCACACCCGAGTACACACTGTCTGGTGGAGGACCACCATACTTCCTCTGTCCTGTGGTTACATCCAGAGTATAACCAGTCCTCTCGAGCAAGGCCTAAACATAATTACACATCTATTATACTTGAAAATATAAACATACACAAATCAGTATATTAATCTTTTCTAAAAGTTACTATAATTTTTTTGTTTTTGGTTTTTTGTTTGGTTGTTTTTGCTTTTCCAGACATGGTTTCTCAGAGCAGCCTTGACTGTCCTGGAACCTGCTCTGTAGAGGAGACTAGCTTGGAACTCACAGAGATCCACCTGCCTCAGCCTCTAGAGTGCTGGGATTAAAGGTGTACACCATCAACACCTGGCTACTATAACATTTTATGAACTGTACTTTATGGCTAAAGGGGAGCAGCTGGAAATATAGCTCAGTTGATAAAGGTATTTGTTTAGTTAGCATGAGGCCCTGGATTCTAAGCCCCAGTATCATATAAAAACCTGGTATGGGGCCTGGCTGTGATGGTGAATGTCTTTAATCTCAGCACTCAGGAGGCAGATGGCTCTCTGTGAATTCGAGACCAGCCTGGTCTATAGAATGAGTTCTAGTACAGTCAGAGCTACAGAGAGAAGCCATGTCTCAAAAAAAAAAAAAAAAAAAAAAAGAGGAAGGAAAGAAGGAAGGAAGGAAGATGAGTGAGGGGCTAGAAAGATGGCTTAGCAATTGTAAGAGTTTAGTTCCTAGCAACCATGTGCAATCTCATAATTAACTAACTGTAACTCCAGGTCCAGGGATCCCAATATCCTCTCCTGGCATCCATGGGCTGTAGTCAGGCGCACAAACCTACACTCAGACACACACATATACATATAATTAAAAATAATAATAAAATATCAGGCTGGAGAGATGGCTCAGTAGTTAAGAGCACTGGCTGCTCTTCCAAAGGTCCTGAGTTCAATTCTCAGCAACCACATGTTGGCTCACAACCATCTGCAATGAGATCTGGTGCTGTCTTCAGGCATTCATGCAGCAGAACACTGAATACATAATAAATAAATAAATCTTAAAAAAATCTAAAAGGGGATGGCTGGAGAGATGGCTTTGAAATAAAGAGCACTTGCAGAAGACCTAAGTTTGATTCCCAGCATACATATAGTGGCTCACAACTGTCCTTAACTCATTTCATTTGTTAGTTGCATATTCTATGCAACAGCTCCAGAAACACTGAACAATTTCACAGTATGGACTAAATTTGGCAACTACCAAATAACCTCAGATTTCAAAAGAAACCTTATAATTTCTTGATTATCATCCTACCTCAATAACATTAGTTTAGAGAAGTCACAGAAAAAATGCCCTTGCCCTCAAAGAGCTTGCACTATAGATAGCATCATATGAAAGGACTATAGAACATCTTTTGTTGGCAAACAAAATATACCATCTATCAAGAAAGACAAGAGCTTTGCACATTAGGTTTTTAATTATACAGAGTAACACCAGATTGATGTGAATTAGGTTTAGTTAATCCTGGGATTCCACAGGGATGGATGTCTTGGGCCTTCCATTTTTCTACCTTTGATTCAACTATATCAAATACAACCAAATATATATATTACAAATAACATACAAATTAGCAATTGTACTGTGAGATTTTTGTTGTTTTTGTCTATCTTTGTTTTGTTTTGTTTTTTGTCAACTTGACACAACCTAAGCATATCTGGGAAGGACTTAACTGATAAAATGCCTCCATAAAACTGTCCGGCAAGTCAATGGGGGTATTTTCTTAATGAATGATTGATACAGGAGAGCTCAGCCTCCTGGGCAGGTGGCCCAAGGGTGTATAAGAAAACAAACTAGGCAAACGATGGGAAGCAAGCCAGTAAGCAGGGTTCTTCTACAGTCTCTGCATCAGTTCCTGCCTGACTTTCCTCAATGATGGACTGTGAAAGGGAAACGTATGATGAAATAAACCCTTTCCTTCCCATGTAGTTTTTAGTTAGTGTTTTATCACAATAGATACTCTTAACTAGGACAAAAATATACACATATTATTTCTTTAACATACCCATTACTAAAGGCAAATAGCCTGGTACTCAGCTATTCGGTGAATGTCAATTTTTAAACTAACCCTCAAACCAGAACTGGAGGCAGTAAAGAAAGGCTTTTATTAGGGATGAGGAAATAAACACACACCACGAGCTCACGAACATACACTAGAGATCAATTGGGGGGGGAGGGGTACTCAGGAAGCCAAAGTCTTTAAGGGCTGGGGATTTTAAGGGTCTTTCACCCCCAATTTAAGGTTGGTCAGCCAAAAAGAATTTTTATATAGTAGTTTGGAATTTTCTAAAGAATGGAACTAGTTCATTTCACAAATGGCAAGGAGGAAAATATAAAGGCACTTTACAAAGTTAGTTATACCTAATAAACATAAGGCACCTGAGTAAACAACTCCAACATTCAATACCATTCAAATTAAATCTGGAGTCCAGCCCAGAACAGGGCACTTGCTTAGCATGTGTGAGGCCCTGGGTGAGACCCCCAGGGCTGAGGTTGGGGGTAATCTCTGCAACATCAACAATACCCATTTAACTAGGTCTCTCAGGAAAAGTCTATTAGCCTTTCAAAGCAGTTTATCTAAGTAATAACAATGACTGGAGAGGGTGGATACTTTACATATGAATTCACTTAATCTTCACAACTCCAGGAGGTAAGCACAACCATTACCATTTTATAAATAAACTGAGGTCAGGGAAAATTCAAAAGAAGAAAGTCAGACTACAAAAGCTCTTTCCCAAGGACAGAAGGCTCAGGCCTTTCACTTCAGCACTCAGGAGGCTGAGGCAGGAGCACCATGAATTTGGGACCAGCCTGGGATACACAATGAGTCTCATCCCAGCTTGCGCTGCATAATGTTGCAAACAAACAAAAATATAAACAGTGCTTATAAAGAAGATAATAAACATGCCCCTGTCAGGAAGAGTCGGAATTAGAGCTCCTCATCTATACTTCAACCACCAGTCATGTTTACCTTGATCTTCGCCTCATCGGGCCCTTTCGTGGACTCCTGCACCTTGCTGCCCTGTTTCTCTCTCTGCCTGTAGGTCTTCATAACTCCACATAAAAATGCACTTTTGTTCTAAAACATGCAAGCAATTCAAAAGGTAGAATTACCAGTAATCTTTGAAGGGTCAAATACACAATTAAATTTAATATTCATTCCATTCATTCAACAAATAGTTTGATGAGTAGTCACTATGGACCAGAGGTTGGGCCAGACAGTGCCTCAGGGAGCTTACCTTCCAAACTGGGGAAAGGAAAAAAAAGTTCTTCTATTTGTTAATATTTAATTGAAGCTGAACTATTTTTCCAAGATGTCTAAAAGTATTTCTCACACTAAAATAGAATAACCAAAAAATTAGCTTTCTTTTCTTCTTTTTTTTTTTTCCTGAGACAAGTGTTTCTCCTGTGTAGCTTTGTAAACCAGACTGTCCTGGAACTCAGATCCTTAAAGGCATGTGCCACCACTGCCCGATCCCAAAAATATTTTTAATGTAAGCAATTCAAGCATATAAAACCTTAACAATAACAATAATCAAGCCATGGCTTTAAGTTTTTGAAGAAACTTACTGTATAAAAGGTGGAGGAGACTTTCGCTTTGTGCTTATGCTTCTGAAACTCTTTGACCCAGATCTTTTTCCCTTCAGTTTTTCAAAGGAGAGATAGTCACAAGCAAAAAAGACCAGTTCCCCACAGGGAAAAGAATGCCATCATAGTGCAACAGCTGCAGATCACTGCTCAGAGGCATTTGCTAGAACTGACCTTACCTGAACATGAGATAAGTCACTTTCCTTGAACTGCTGTAGCACAGACAGAGCTCCTTCTTCATTAAATTCCCTGAGAGCATCAATTGCTCTTTCATCAAGATCGACATAAGCTACCAACCCTAAAAACCAAATTGAAAAGGGTTAACATTATTGCACTAAGAGGCTAAACTCTCATAGTAAGAGCTGTTACATTCAATACTACCTCTGACAAACTACATTCTCATTTACTTATATGCATATACATAGTTATACAAATAAGATATAGCAAATACAAATACAAAAATCAAAGATAAAATGTCAACAACTATAAACATGAATTTTCACTTTAAAAAAAACTTAAGATCCTAAAATGTTTCCAACTCCCCAAACAGCAGTTAAGTTCTGAAAGTCTGATATACACACTGTACTAAAGATGCACCATTCACTTAAATTCTGGTTTATATTAGAGTGGCAAGAAATACCCTGTATTTGATAAAGATAAACATTCAAATTACAGGTTGTTGCAATTGTTTACTATAGAAGAGGTAGGAGAAAATATAAGAAGCAATTTTACTTAATTCTTTCCACTCCAAAAAGTGTCAAAGGTTTTCCCTCCTTAGCACCCAAAATAAATTAAAATGTGTTTATCCAAGCATCTACTTTGCTGCAGTCAGAATGTGGAAGGGCATAATTTTAAATTATTCTACAAATGCAAGTGCAGCTTGCTAAATCAACTCTGAATTTCAGATTTTAAGTCAGTCTTTTTCTCTTCTGAAGTAACAAGCTGAGACTTAAAATATGCTGTGGCATTCACAACACTGTCAATAACGACAATCTCTTTCAAATGTCAGTAAAAATGTTACAGATTTTTAAATAAAGTATGCAGAATATATATGCTGCATTCTACATATGTAGTCTACCTAACTACACACAGAATATCTATGTTTAAAATAACTTACTATATAAGGAATCTTTTCAGAATTGGACCAATGTAAAACAGAAATATTTGACAGATTAACAGTCCCCTCCCCAATTCCATATGAACCAACACCAAAAGTGATTCTATTTTGGTAAAGCCAAAAAGAACTTTATTTCATACAGCAAATAAACTGAAAATAAATATAATGCCACTTGGAAAGTTATTGTTAAAAAAAAAAAAAAGTTGCCATGTCATGTTTTAAAAGCTCAAAATGAGCATGGCTAAGTGACTGGAGTTTCCTTATACTTGAGTATTTCATACCACCACCCAAAGCCACAACTCAGGACAATCATCAATCCATCCTGTCAATCCAACCCTACACCCAAACCATCAGCCTCTTAGCAGTAACAAAACACTATACAGGGAGCGTCTCTAAGCAGATCTCTGCCAGTTCTCTAGGGCAGATAGAATGTCACAGAAAGTTCCTGAGAACTGGTTTTCAAATGGGACCATCACCCAGGAGTCATTTTTATAAGCCATTTTAGTATCTAAAATTAAATCTCAGTTGTGAGATTTAAAATATTTTAAGGGAAAAAAAAGCACAGCTATTTGTCTACTGTACTTAAGACACATTTCTAAGAGGAAGCAGTTCAATTCTCTCTCTCTCTCCTGATCTGGATAGGCACACAAACACAGAGGAAGAAAGTTTCCATCTATGGCCCCAGAGGAGGACACATTTATTTACGAACACCATTCCCTAAGGGTAAATATTTCTCTCCCTCTTTAAAACTTCACCACTTACAACCAACCATATTAAGATGTTCAAATTTTCGTAAGCACTTAACCATGGGACTTACACATTAAGGAAAAAAAAAAACAAAAACAAAAAACAGCTGTTACAAACCAAACACTTCCAAATTACGGAGAGATGTGTTATTTCTGTCTATTAGAAACTAGACAGGCCACAAACTCTCAAGGAGTCTGACATATGTTATCATTTCAGACAATACAGTCTAACTATTCCTCTTACTATGCCACCTAATCAGACCTAAGCTGAATTAACACTCACTTTTAAAAAGCTAAAAGTAGAAAAGTAAAAAACAAAATGATGACTGATTTAGGTTAAGGAAAAATGTAAAATTTGGTATGCTGAAACATACATTTTAATTGGTAGTAAATCTAAGACAAATTGATGTTCTGTTCTGATACAACTAAGACTGCATATTCAACACTAAGAAGGCTTCAAAATAATGAAACAGGAATATCAAGACAAACCCAATATGCCCTCAATGAAGGGAAAGTATATTCAGCTCTACACAGATCAGAAACAGTAAGCATTATTTAACCTTAAAAATCTATAAAATTCAACGTGGTTTGCCCTCACTTTCATAACCAGTCAGAAACAAGAAATGCATATTATACCTGTCTGAAATATTTCATCAAGTCTCTCTGCCACCTTCTGTGGGAGGCCTGCCTCTATCAGTGTCTTGTAGTGCTCTGTGTGAGTTACACTGGAAGTGTCCATGGGTTCCTCCTCTTCTTTTAACTGTACCGCATTACCATTCACCTGATTAGCCATTTTATTATGCTGCTGCTGGAAAAAATTCAGGAGCTATATTACATTAAGCCAGAAATAACTAGTTTGTAGGACAATGCATGATTTATCTGAACTAATTTGTACACATGCTGCTAATAACAACTATCCAGAATATTTAATGCCTTTTGTGAGCATCTGACCTAAATTTTCAATAATAATCTTGTGAAACTATAGAAAATGTACATGGAAGCATTAGATCCTTAAGCAACTTCATGTACTCTGGGTTAAAGGGCTTGAATTTACTGAAGGTACAATTGCTGAGTAACAAAAGCAGCCATTGTGTTCTGGGGAGCAGATCAACAAACCACCACAAAATCCTAAAAGCCCCTCAGCTTATAGATATCTAAAGTTTGGTTTAAAACAGAATGAACACCCACACATCACTTAATCAAGGTTTAAGAACTTTCCATTCTTTCTAGCTCTGCTTCAGAAACAACACAGGTATAAAATAAATCCATGTTGTATCCAGTTCAACGAGCTGGTGGCTTGGGTTCTCTCCAACTCACTTAAAAAAACACAACTTTCACATTAGTTTTGTGCTATGATTAATTTGCTATTCCCATTCACAGATTTAAAAGAAAAAATGACCAACTTTAAAAGCTAAGCCATTGTTTAAAGTTTACATAAAAATAAGTGAGCTATAGTTGAGGTTGCTTCATGCTTAAAAAAAATCAGGAGTATGAATTGAATTTTTCTTGTCAGTGAAAAAAAGTTGCAAAAAATACTGAAGAATGGAAAACTTCCAAAAAACTTTACAAACACTATCTAATTGGCATAAACTTCAGTCATATTTCTCAGATTAACCTACCAAAATCATTTTGTATGTTCAGCCTGTATATAATGCTGAAATGGACCAATTCCCTGAAGAGACAGTAAATCACAAAAGCATACAAGGCCAGTCTATACTACCTCAAAGTCAGGGAATTAAAGTGTGTGTTTGTGGTGAAATTATAATGCGATGAAGAATAACTGGTGGCACAATAAAGATACTGAGGCACATACTGAAATAAAGGCATGATGAAGGTGGGTCTCAAGAAAATGCCTGCTTTTCTTAGAGAAACTCAAGATAGCCAGCTAAGAAAATACAACTCACCTAAAAGCACTAGAGCCTAAAATAACCAATCACTTCCAGATTACTCATCAAACACTATGCAAATGCACCAGGTGCTGTTTCCTGACATAAAACAGCTCTTCATTTGAACATCCACTGATATTTAGTAGAAGTTAACGAGAGGAGAAAGACAGAGGACAGGGAGGCAACAGTAGAAAGGAAAATGTGAACAGTGTTACTCTGAAAATGACCTAAACAGCATGACTTCCCATCATCACAAAACTCTCCCTAGCCCTCTAATGTCTCTAGAGACGCGGACTGTAGTTAAGTCTGAATGGGCAAAGGTCAGATTCTGATGAGCTAGCAAAAAATGGAAACATCCAAAACTGGCACAAGAAACTATTAGCACATAAGATGAGCATATTTACTGATTAATACAACCTAGTACTATAAAGCAGCATTCTAAATTCCCCAATCTTTTTGTGAACATATAGTTGTGTTTTCCCATCCCCTCCCAACCACTACAGTAAGATCACCAAAACTGAAAAATTCTACCACAAGACCTTACAGCACTACACCTGTGACTACTATGTTACAGGAGAGGCAAATTAAAGGAGTTCAATGAACATCTGTTAAGGTGAAGTGTTTTCTTAAAAGTATGCGTGAAGCAAAATGACAAGTTATGTATTAAGCACAAGACAGATACTTATGACTATCATCAATATTGAAATTGTTTTACAATTTCCATCTTGTCAACTTTAACAAAAAAAAAAGGTAAAATAGATTCCAGAAAATAAAACCTTCAGAACAAGGCAAAACAAAACATAACACCTCTTCAAGCCGAATACAAAGTGCTCCTTTAAAAGACTTTTATGTTATGAGACCATTTAAAACTCATGTCAATTCAACACAATGCCACTCAGCCAAACCATATTTCTGGATGCAGCAAATATACTAACGTATCTGGAATCCTTTGACCTGAACTTTTTTTTTTTTTGCAAAAAAAAAAAAAAAAAAGAAAGAAAATTACAAAATAAAGCCATTTAAATAAAATATATAAGGGCCACTGGGAGACTTGGGAAGTCAGTACTAGATCCTCCCTGACTTTGGGCCAGCATCTCTAAAGCAAAATTTTAAGAAGGGCTTTAAAAGAACTAACGAAAGCTAACCGTTATCTCAAAGCTCGGTGGTGCCAAGCCCTTAATCACTACGACTGAGATTCCCTGACACATGCATTCTGCCATTGAAGGGCAGGTGGGGGGAAAAAAATCTCAAACAGGTAACAAGAAAGGATTGAACCTTTCAAGAACCCCTGGGCTTTCGTCTTGAAATTCTGGCCACATGGTTACTACGGTGTTAAGAAAAAGAGCTTTTCCAATGTGGAGCGCCTGTGACATTCTCCGAATTACCTAGCTCAGGCGCCGCTCGACCAAGTGTCACGGCCTGAAGTAGTCATTTTTTCCTTCAAATCTCGGCTCCAAGCATGCAGGATGAGGATCGGGTGGGAGGCACCCCCCCATACCTCGGCCCCTCGGCTCCGACTCCCACAAAGTTTGCTCCCGGCTCAGGTAACCCTGGGATTTGCACCCCGCCCTCGGCTCACCCCACCCCCTCGGGCGCGACCCGGTTATCAACACATCCCACCCGCGCCGGCCGGCGATGTGCGAGCCAGGCCTGACCGCAGGCCTAGGGGGAAGCGCCGGGGCCGGGGGGACGCCTGGAACCCTTCGCCCGGCCCGGCCGCCGCCACCGGCGGGCGGAGGCGGGAAAAGCGCCGCGAGACCGGCAGGCCGCGGGGAGGACGGCGGACCGAGGGACCGGGCGCCGGAGGGGCTGAGGATGATGAGCGAGGGAGGAGGCGCCGCGGCAGGACTCAGGCCCGCGGCTGCGCGGCCGGCCCGAGCAGAAGCCGCCCCCGGCCCATCCCCACCCCCACCCTCGGGCCTCGGAGCCAAGACCCAAACTGCAGACCCGGGCGCCGAGCGTGGGCCGGGCCGAGTCCGGTCAGACCGGGACTCCCGGCCCCTCCCCCCACGGGCCAGCGCGAGACTCACCAGGGCAGAGCGGGGGGCCGGCGGCCTGGCCCGTGAGAATCAGCGCGAGGCGCTTTGAAAACGACCAGAAATGGCGCGCGCGCCACCCCCTCCCCCCCTTCAAGCACAGAGACGCGATCCCGGCAGCACGCGGGGTCTCCCGGAACTGCTTCCAGGGACTCCGTGCGGCCGAGCAATCGGCTCCTGAGGCTGTCTGATAGACAGCTCGGCGGACCAATCAGAGAGAGGGAAAGCGGCCCCCATGCCGGTGGCTCCGCGAGCCAATCGGTGTGGCCGTCGGGCTGAGCCAATGAGGGTTCTCAGCGCCACTGGCTGAGGCGCCTCCGGGGCGGGGGCATGCACACAAAGGGGTCTGTTGGTGGGAGCCCCTGGTAGTGGCGAGGCTGCGGGGCTGCAGGCCGTGCGTGGCCGAAGCTCCTCCCTCTTCGTCTTCCACGGTTACGAGGCTGGAAAATCTAGGCCTCGCGCCGCGTGGCCGCCTCCGGAGCCCCGCCCCCCTCGGGTGCGAGCGGCCACGCTCGGCAATGGCGCTCGCTGCCACCCGGCGCGGGAGTTGCTTATCTCGAACCCTCCCTCACGCCTGGCTGGCAGGTCCCAAACACACCCTTCGCCACGCGCTGGGCTCCGCGCTACGTCGTCTTGGCTCCGGTCAAAACACAGCTGAAGGATGATTTGACTCGTTTGGCTGGAGATTTTTCGGTAGAAAAGCATCCCTTGGAACGATCGGGAAAACTTGTTCCCCTCCCTGGCTCCTTTCCACACAGAATAAAGTGGATAAAGTGGACCTGACTCAAGAGCCATGTTAACAGAAGTCAGGAACTCCGGAGTTTGGAGCACAGAGTAGGTAGGGCACTGGATCTATGACTGAAAGCCATGCAGGGGGCAAAGTAGTCAGTCATTCCCCCAAAGAGACTAATTCTTCTTATTCATAAACCTCTCTCTCACCTGTCACTCCGGTCCTACCCCAACTGCCACCTCAGTGAGGGTCAAGAGATTTGCTTCCAAATGTACCTGGAGATCAAGTTTCTCAAAGCCGATAAACCAAAATGTAATTACTGTTCATCTACCCCGCGTTTTTTAAAGTGCTTCTGCAAAAATGCAGGTGTGGCGGACTTGATGGCCTCTGTGACAGTGGTGAGGGGTGTGGCCTTTAGTGGGAGGTGTGTCAGGCACTAGGACTCCACCCTCAATGGGCTAATGCTAACTATGGAAGGGCTTCAGGCTTTGAGTTTGATGTCTGACTCTGATTTTCTCAGCATCTTTTGCACTCCCACCATAGGGTGACATTGCAAAAAAGCCATTACCCCTTGTGCCCAACAACGTTGGACTTCCCTACCTACAGAACTGTACAATTTTAAACCCTGTTCGGGGGGCTAGAGAGATGGCTCAAAAGAAGCTTAGAAGCCTGGCAGTAGTGGCACTCACTTTTAATCCTAGCACTTGGAAGACAGAGGGTCTGTGAGTTCAAGGCCAGCCTGTCTATAAAGTGAGTTCCAGAACAGCCAAGGCTGTTACATAGAAAAACCCTGTCTTGAAAAAAAACAAAAACAAAGCAAACCCTGACTTTGAATCTAGCACCTGTGTAAAAAGCCTGGGCTGATCACATGCAACAGTAAGCCCCAGTGCTGAGGAGGGCTGAGACGGGAGACTCACAGAAGCTTGCTGCCAGTTTAACTCCAGGCTTAAGGAGAGACCCTGTCTCAAGGGAATAAGGTGGAAAGTGGAGAGCAGGACACCCACACCCTCCTCTGCCCCTTGGTCTGTACCTCCCTTCATACACACACACACACACACACACACACACACACACACACACAATCTTGTTCTCTATAAATTATCCCGTCTCAGAATTCTGTAACAGCCATACTAAAGAGCCATACTAAAGACACCCATTGTAAGTCTAGTAGCAAAGCAGTATTAATATGGGATATAAAATACAGACATGCTGGGCTGTAGCTCAGTGTTAGAGCATGTACTTCCATACAAAGAGCTCTAAGTTCAGACCCCAACTTGAAGAAAAATCATAATTAAAGTTCTGGAAGCTGTAGAGACCCAGGTTCAATTCCAGCACCTACATGGTAGCTCCCAAAAGTTACTCTATTTCCAAAGGATCCAACTCCTTCTTCTGACCTTCTTGGACATTAGACACATGAGGTATGTGAACCTGTTTGCAGGCAAAGCAGCCAAATATATGAAATAAATAAATCTTTTTTAAATTTTAAATAAACCTTTGTATCTTAAAAAAAATTCCAGGACACACCAGACTATTCAGATCAAAGTTTTTACTTGTACTGTTCACAACCTGAATGAAGACTTGCTTGTTTGATTGCTGAGCCAGGGCTATGCAGCCCTGGCTGTCGTAGTCTCTATGTAGATCAGGCTGGCCTCACAAAGATCTGCCTGCCTCTGCCTCCGAGTGATGAGATTAAAGGTGTGTACTTTTGTGTCTGGACCATATACTTTTTTTTTTTTTTTGGTTTGGGGATTTTGGTTTTGCTTTTATTTTTTGGTTTCTTCTTTTCTTCTCCTCCTCCTCTTTAATATGGGTATTTGCCCTGCATGTGCTCTGTGCACCACATGTGTGCCTGGCACCTGAAGAGACCAGAAGAGGGTGTCAGAGCCCTTGGAGCTGGAATTACAGATAGTTCTGAGCCACCATGTAGGTGCTGAGAATTAAACTCAAATCCTCTGGAAAAGCAACAAGTGTTCTTATCTTGAAACCAACTCTCCAGCTCTTCATCAAAGGTATTTTTAAATGAAAAGTGTGTTTTCATTTTTGTGGAGCATCTTTAAAGATAATTTCCACTATCATTTATTGTATTGACTTGGCATATATGCTATTGCTGACTTTCATATGGAACCAGATGCCTTAGTAATATTAATTCAGGGTGTCTCTGTGGCTTTGGAGGCTGTCCTGGAACTAGCTCTTGTAGACCAGGCTAGTCTTGAACTCACAGATATCCACCTGCCTCTGTCTCCCAAGTGCTGGGAATAAAGGAGTGTTTATTTTATGTACATTGGTGTTTTGTCTGCATGTATGTCTGTGTGAGGGTGTCAGATCTTGAAATTGCAGACAGTTGTGAGCTGCCATGTGGGTGCTCTCTCTGTGTAACCCTGGTCATCCTGGAACTCAGATCCAGACCAGGTTGGTCTGGATCTCATAGAGATTCTCTTGTCTCTGGGATTATAGGCATGCGCCACCATGCCTGGCTCCAAATCTAATTTGTATGTGAGTTCAAGTGTTCACTGAGTCTGTAAGTAGGTATCTGGTCCCCTGGAACTGGAATTACCCAACATGGGTGCTGGGAACTGACCTGAGGTCATCTGGTAAAGCAGTACTCTTTTTTTTTTTTTTTTTTTTTTTTTTTTTTTTTTTTTTGGTTTTTTCGAGACAGGGTTTCTCTGTGAGCTTTGGAGCCTATCCTGGCACTCGCTCTGGAGACCAGGCTGGCCTCGAACTCAGAGATCTGCCTGCCTCTGCCTCCCAAGTGCTAGGATTTAAGGCGGGTGCCACCAATGCCCGGCTAGCAGTACTTATTCTTAATTCCCCTAAATCATCCCTTCAGCTTCCCTTCCCTCCCATTTTTTTTTAAATGAATTTTCTTCTTAGGTTCAGATGAAGAATACTGGGAGGAAAAACAGAAAATTTAGCTAAGAAATCTCTCCTTTCTCAGCTTAATTTTAAAAATCAACTATTGGAGCTGGGCATTGGTGGCACATGCCTTTAATCCCAGCACTTGGGAGGCAGAGGCAGGCGGATTTCTGTGAGTTCGAGGCCAGCCTGGTCTCCAGAGCGAGTGCCAGGATAGGCTCCAAAGCTACACAGAGAAATTCTGTCTCAAAAAACCAAATAATAATAATAATAATAATAATAATAATAATAATAATAATAAACTATTGGACTGGAGAGATATGTCTACTATTCCAGAGATCCTGAGTTCAATTCCCAGCAACCACATGGTGGTTCACAACCATCCGTAACAAGATCTGGTGCCCTCCTCTGGTGTACAGACATATATGCAGACAGTACACTGTATACATAATAAGTAAATTTTTTAAAAAGCAACTGCCAATTCTAATTCCAATTAGGATTATCAAATCCAATTTCAAAGTGTTAAGTACTCGGACACAACATTCTTCCATTCTGTAATAGTGGAATTCCCTGGCAACTCACTACCATAGTCTCATAGCACACACCCAGTGACACCAAATTCCACATCCATTTTAAAGAGACCAGAACAGGCAACAGCAGTAGATACCAGCCCTGTTCCAGGAGCCACATCCCAGCTGGCTGCTTCACATAACTTCTTTGACCCTAATTATCTCCAGGCTTCCCCACAGGCAAGCAAGTGAGCCACATGCCACGGAGGTGGTAGTGCAAGTTTTTAACTTAAATCCTGTCTGATTCTAAGATACATATTACCACCCATATTCATATATACAAGTTAAAATACACAGCTTCACAAATCCAATTCTATGGGGATTGTGAGTCTTGTTTCCAATACCAGTGTGGTGCCGTGAAGTAATTATAGCGTTCAGTCTAACTTTAGCACATGTTTGGAAATTCAACAAAACACTAAATAGACTGTGTATATAACTAAGCTCTCATTACCCTTAAGCTAAAATATCCACTGCAGGATGGGGCATGTGCTCTGTAATTATCAGGAATAATAACCACAATATAAGGTTTTTCCATTTACAGCCTTCCAAACTCCAAACATCTCTAGACATCTTGCCCACATTTGCACATCTTGAAATATACAGGCCCTTTGCCCCATAAATCTCCCATCCTGGTCCTTCCCTCAGGGTCCTACCCTCTCCTCCAGATCATTACCTGTGGTGTTCCCAGGATTCCATGCTTCACAATCCCTCACTCCATCCAGGCTTCCTTATTCCCTCCCATGCTTTTGCTGCCACTTTTTTTTTTTTTTTCTTTTTGACAGGATTCCATGTAACCCAGGAAGTCCTCAAACTCATTATGTAGCACTGAGGATGACCTTGAATTCTAAGTCTCCTGTCTCATTCTAACCAGTGCTAGGATTATGCATTGTTCCATCAGGTTTACAGGGTGCTGGAAATCAAACACCGGACTTTGAACATGCCAGCCAAGCATCCCACTAATTTAACAACTCCAGGTTTTACCATTTCCATATTAGTGCTATTCTCACTATTTGCCAGGTACGGTGCTTGTTTGTTTGTGACAAGATCTCACTATGTAGCCCAAGGCTGACAATCCTCTTGCCACAGCCTTCCAAGCACTGGGATAATCAGCATGTGCCACCATGTCCAGTTTCCAAGTTTCTTTATCTTTATCTGGTTCTGAACTTTGAATTCATAATTAAACTCAACAACTAGTCTCTAGCCCCATGAGTGTAGCTCATAGCTGTAATCCCAGCACTTGGAATTCTCAGAAGGGAGAACCATGGAAAATTCAGGGCTAGCTTGGGCTACTTGTTGAGTTCCAAGGCTAGCTCAAGCGACAGTGGGAGAGCCTGTCTCAAAATGAACAAGCAAACAAACAGCAACAAAAATAATTGTAAAGATGACTTTTGTCCCCACCATTCAACCCCTTTATCCCTGAGCTCAACCTCATCGGCTACCTGATAGCTGCCCCCTCAGTTACCTGTGCTCAGCTCCTCCCAGGTAGCCAGCTCATCCACTCATTCTGAACTCTGCTCAGAGCTCCACTGTGGTTTGCTAATTTGCAAAGCTGGGAATCCATTCCTAAGCTCTGCATGTACTAGGCAACTATTTTGTCACTGACTTACACCCACACCCCAAAGAGCACCGCTTTAGAGACACTTTCCACGACCACTTTCTATAAAATCAGTTCCCACCCACTCCCTGCAATTTTCTCCATTTCTACCACTTGATGTGTCTTTGATATGCCAAAATTTCTTTATAGGACAGGAATATATTTTATGTCTATGGGTATTTTGCCTGCCCGTATACCATGCACATGCCTAGTGCCTGTCAAGTAAGGAGGGCATCTTGTGGTCTTTCTCACCTTCCTATATTCCTTTTCTTTGTATGTTCTGTTCTATAATTGCATACTAAACTGTACAGTAAACCACAGGCCTTTGTAATCTGGGGCTCAATATTCTGGCTGTTTATCGAATAAGTCTTTCATGAAAATATACAGTAGTGAGACTGGACCAGGACTGAGAAATGAGTCTAAATCAGTGGTTCCCAACTGTGGTGATACTTGGTTTATGATCTAACATATAAAGCTTGCCTGAGGATCAGAGTACAGAGCTAGCCACACTAATTAGTCATAGAGGACGGGCAGTGGTGGTGCACACCTTTAATCCCAGCACTGGGGAGGCAGAGGCAGAGGCAGAGGCAGATGGATCTCTGTGAGTTCAAGGCCACCCTTGGCTACCTGAGATTGAATCTGTCTAAAAGAGAAGCAGAGCTCACACAAAGGTGATCCTAGCACTTAGAGATCACACCCTTTAATCCCAGCACAAGGGAGTTGGAGACAGGAGTGATATGGCTGGGCTGCGGGAGACAGGAGATCATTGCAGTCTAGGCAGTCAGTCTTAGCATTCAGTCTAGGATTCTGGGAGACCCGATCACCCACTTGGGCTGAGGTAGGGGTAAGAGCTAATGGCTGGCTGCTTTGCTTCTATGATCTTTCAGCTTCCCCCACTGTAACACAAAAAAATAAATGATCCAGAGACTGATATTAGGGTTCAGACTTCAAGCTGAATATCAGAAAAGCAAAACAATGGCCATTAGCTTCTTATTCTGCCTCAGACTGAATGGGCTGTTCCTGTCTCCACAAGCTCTCACCAAGCCTCAGACTGTAACATCTCCTCAGCATGGCTGGAGAATGAATGTCCCATACTCTCCTTGCTCCTGTCTTTTATACCCCTCTAGTGCTGGGATTAAAGGAGTGAGCTATAATTCTCTTTTTGACTGATTCAATCTTATTTAGCTCTGGGTGGCCTTGAACTCTCTCTCTCTCTCTCTCTCTCTCTCTCTCTCTCTCTCTCTCTCTCTCTCCTCTCTGGTTTTTTTTTTTTTTTGAGACAGGGTTTCTCTGTGTAACTTTGGAGCCTATCCTGGCACTCACTCTGGAGACCAGTCTGGCCTTGAACTCACAGAGATCCGCCTGCCTCTGCCTCTGGAATACTGGGATTAAAGTCGTGCGCCACCAACACCCAGCTCTGTTTATCACTGAATCCTGAGTCCTAGGATTAAAGGTGTGTACCACCACCTCCTAGCTTCTGGCTGCTGGGATTAAAGGTGTGAGTATCACCACTACCTGATACAGCTTGAGGCTGACTTTGCTTTTCTGAATCTTCAGTCAAGCTTTAATAATTAATCATAATTAATATATGACTATACCCCACCCCCCCAGTATCTGACTCTGAATTTTTATTATTAAGACCAATTAGAATTCATGCTACACTCAACCTTCCCTTTAATACAGTTCCTCATGTTGTGGTGACCCCCAACTATAAAAAATCCCCCCCCAGACAGGGTTTCTCTGTGGCTTTGGAGCCTGTCCTGGAACTAGCTCTTGTAGACCAGGCTGGTCTTGAACTCACAGAGATCTGCCTGCCTCTGCCTCCCGAGTGCCGGGATTAAAGGCGTGCACCACCACTGCCCAGCTAAAAATTATTTTCATTGCCACTTTATAACTGCAATTTTGCTACTGTTATGAATCATAATGTAATATCTATGTTTTCTGATGTTCTTAGGGGAAGCCTGTGAAAGGGCTCGAGACCCACAAGTTTAGAATCACTGGCCTAAATGGAGGCCTGCCCCTTCTTTTCCATTACCACTGAACTCTGCTCTTCCAGGGCTATCCTCATTTCCATGTGTGGGGTGTGGTATGCAACTCCAAGCTCCACCCATCTCACCACAATGTCTCAGGGTACACACTGGCAGATTGATCGGCCCTCGAGAGACCGGGCATGGAGACAAGACTTTGAAGTGGGCTGTTTAATTGGGCATAGAATTTTAAGATCCTGGGCAGTTTAAAATTATAATATAGAAGTAGGGGGTAAGTGTTGAGTGTGTATGGGCACACGGCTTTAGAACCTGGGGGCAGGGGGGGGGAAGTATAGCTATATGGTGGTTTGAGTGAGAATGGAGTTTTATGGGAGAAATGGTAAAAAGCAGGTATGTCCGTACAGAAATGAGTCCAGAAAGCCTAAATCAGAAGATGGAACTTTTATTGTTTGTTTGTTTGTTTGTGAGGGTTTCTCTGTGTAGTCCTGGCTGTCCTGGATCTGTAAACCAGACTGGCCTAGAACTCACAGAGATCCACCTGCCTCTGCCTCCAGAATGCTGGGATTAAAGGCGTGCCTTGTCTCATCAAATTGCTTTAGTCATGATGTTTCATCACAGCAATAGAAACCCTGACTACGACATGTTGGTATCATACGTGGGGTGTTATTGTGACAGACCTGACCTGTTGTTTAGGGGAGGACTGCAGAACTTTGGGCTTAGATAAGTCACTGAGTGTTGAGAGCCCAGTGAGCTATTCTGTAGGAGCTTGGAAGATAAGAGTTTTGAGAACAGTGAAGAAGACGGAGTCCAGCTTGTGAAGTTTCAGAGGGAAGTTTAAAGACTCTATCAGGGCCATTTATTATTTTGATTTAAGATTCTGTGGTTCTGATTCTGAAGAATCAGCTGTGATTAACAAGATATCAGAACTACCAAAGTGAAAACTTGGCTGCGATACTTGATGTTGGTTGGAGCTAAGAAATTAGTGGTAATTAAGAAGACATTAGCCGGAGCTTGGAGAGATGGCTCAGCAGTTAAGAGCACTGACTGCTCTTCCAGAGGTCCTGAGTTCAATTCCCAGCAACCACATGGTAGCTCACAACCACCTTGAATGAGATCTGGTGCCCTCTGCTGGCATGCAGGCAGAAGACATAATAATAAATAAATAAAATCTTTTTTAAAAAAAAAAGATTAAAAAAAAAAGAAGAAGACATTAGTCACTCAGGAAGCAGAGGTGGGCGGATCTAAGTGAGTTCGAGGCCAGCCTGATCCACAAAGTGAGTTCCAGGATAGCCAGGACTGTTACTCGGAGAAACCCTGTCTCAAAAAAACAGCAAAAACAAAAGACATTAGCATCATTGAGATGAAATCTGGTAAGTGTTTCTTGAGCAAAGAGAAGCTGTGTCCCGGACAAGGCCAAGGTTGTGCCTTATGCTGTCAGCCAACCTTGGTAACGTGCAAGAGTCACCGAAGCAGCATTGGTTTCGAAGGCACGAAGGGTCATGGAAAGTACCCGAGGCTTGGCACTCTGAGAGGCCAAGAAAGGGCACTGGAGAAGGTGCAGCTTCAGTAGCAGTTGAAGCCCCAGGACTGAAGAGGTCCTGAAGAGAAGTTGAGGCTTGGCACCATGAAGAGAACCAAAGAGAGGCTATTAGTGTAAGTGCAGCCCAGTTGGAGCAGAGACCCCAGCATTTTGGAAATGCCGGTACCATGGGATAACTACCACAGACAGCAGCAGTTTGGATTGCAGCCAGCCAGAGCTGTGTGTACTGCAGAGGATGGAGTCTAGGAAGTGACCCAAGCCCTTTGGAAGAGCCCAGAAGACCACAAGTGAATCCCAGGTACTAGACCTAGAGTTATTTACACTTTTGGATTTTGGTTTTGTTTTGTTGGGATTGTGACTCTGCCCTGGTTCTTCCCTCTTGAAGAAAGTATTTAACTTAATTTTTTTTTTTTGGTTTGTCGAGACAGGCTGTGTAGCTTTGGAGCCTGTCCCAGAACTCACTCTGTAGACGAGGCTGGCCTTGAACTCACAGAGATCTGTATGCCTCTGCCTCCTTAATGCTGGGTTTCAAGGCCTGTGCCACCAACACCTGGCTAATTTTGATTTTTATAGGAGCCCACAGTTGAGAGATTTTGAACTTTTAAGAGAGATAATTGGATTTTTAAAGAAACTGGATTTTTGTTTGTTTGTTTTTCGAGACAGGGTTTCTCTGTGTAGCTTTGGAGCCTATCCTGTCACTCGCTCTGGAGAGCAGGCTGGCCTCGAACTCACAGAGATCTGCCTGCCTCTGCTTCCCAAGTGCTGAGATTAAAGGCATGTGCCACCAATGCCCAGCGAAACTGGATATTTTAAAGGGACTGAACTTTTTTTTTTCTTCAAGATAGGGTTTCTTTGTATAGTCGCTGACACAAGCTAAATCCTGACTAAGACAGCTAGCAAGGATTCATCATTAAGCACAAGCGTAGCCTGGAGGCTTTAGATGGGTCATATTGTCACTGGGGGCTTTCCTCTTGCACAAGTCCCTACCTAATATTGCAATGACAGATATTCCACAGTTCTCTCAAGACTAGTTTGGTGTGGTGATAATCAGAACTAAATTACCAAATAAATATAAAATCCTCTCTTATGTATTCAAGAAGTATTTGCTACCTGCCTACTTCAGGCCAAACATTCCCTGAGGCTTGACAAGGGCACAGGGCTGCTGAGCATGGTGGGGCGCACCTATATTCCCAGCACGTGGGAGGCAGACCCAGGAAAATCAGGAGCACAAGGTCAGCCAGCATGAGCTACACAGAGAGTCTCTGTCAAAAGGAAGGAAGGAAGGAAGAAGTGGGAGGGAGAGAAAGAAAAGGGAGGAAACAAAGGAAAGGAAAATGGAGGGATGGAGGGAGAGGAGCAAGACTGTGACTTCCAGTTTTATGGGAGGAACAGGGATAAACACTGTGTTCATCCCAGGAAAACCAGAAAAGAAGCACTTGGTCCGGTTTTCTGGAAGAAGTCAGGCCAGAAACCGGAAAAGGGCTAAAACCAGCCAGAGAGAGGGGACAGCTGCAGCTGTGGTTATTCAAATGCTGGGGAGGGGGAGCCAGATCACAGATGACCTCCTCTTCAGGCTGTGTGGAGGGGCTTCAGTGTTTGTAGCTGGCGAAGGGGAGCATGTAAAGAAAGGGGTTTTTGTTTGTTTAGAGTCTCTGTTAGCGTACAGCCAGCATACAACTGCTGGGCCATCTCTTCCACCCTAAATGCAAAGGCTTTATATTTATTTATTTATTTATTTATTTATTTATTTATTTATTTATTTATTGAGGGTTTTTGAGACAGTGTTTCTCTGTAGCTTTGGAGCCTATCCTGGAAGTCGCTTTGTAGAACAGGCTGGACTCAAACTCATAAAGATAACACCTGCCTCTGCCTCTGCCTCTGCCTCTGCCTCTGCCTCTGCCTCTGCCTCTGCCTCTGCCTCTGCCTCTGCCTCTGCCTCTGCCTCTGCCTCCTGAGTACTGGGATTAAAGTCCTGTGTCACCACCTCCCAGCCAGGCCAAAGGCTTTGCTTTATTAGATTTCTTTTTCCTGATGTATTATTATGTAGCCCTGGCTGTCCTGGAACTCTCTATGCAGACCAGGCTGGCCTTAGACTCACAGAGATCGACCTGCCTCTGCCTTCTAAGTGCTGGGATTAAAGTTATGTGCCACCATACTCAACTGCAAAGGTTTTATTTCTAAGTTTTTTTTTGGGGGGGGGGGTTGAGACAGGGTTTCTCTGTGGCTTTGGAAGCTGTCCTGGAACTAGCTCTTGTAGACCAGGCTGGACTCTGAACTCACAGAGATCTGCCTGCCTCTGCCTCACAAGTGCTGGGGATTAAAGAAAAGCATGCACCACCACCACCCAGTGCCTAATTTTCATTTTTTTTATTTGCAGTGCTGAGGGTTGAACTCTAATCTCCACAAATGCTCAGCAAGTGCTCCACCGTCAAGCTTTCATTCTCACTCCACTTTTTAACTTAAAGAAAAATGTTTATTTATTATAGTGCTCATGTGTGAATCCTGCATGAAGTCCAGAGGGCTTGAATCCTCTAGAACTCAAGTTACAAGTGGTTCTCTCTCTCTCTCTCTCTCTCTCTCTCTCTCTCTCTCTCCCTCTCTCTCTCAGTTGTGAGCTATCTCTCTCTCTGTCTCTCTGTCTCTGTCTCATTTTGGTAATGGTTTTTCAAGACAGGGTTTCTCTCAGTAACTCTGGCTGTTCTGGAACTCGCTCTGTAGACCAGGCTGGCCACAAAATCACAGAAAATCCACCTGCCTTTGCCTCCCAAGTGCTGGGATTAAAGGAGTGAGCCACCGAAGCACTTCTACTGAAACCACCACTTGTCTCTTAACTACTGAGCCGTCTTTCCAGCCCCACTACTCCTTTTCTCCCTTCAATGCTGGAGATCAAATTTAGGACCTTGGGAAGGTTTATCTCAAAGTGTGCCATAAAGAGAGTTGCCTTTCAGAAAGATCATTAGAGCTGTGTAGCAAAGGAGAAGGTACTGAAAAAGGGACTGAAATCAAGGAAACTCATTTGGGGCTTATTTAGGTGGTTATTTCATTATGAGTGGCAGTAGGCAAAGGGTCAATAGTGAGGCCTGTTGTGTATGACTTTAATCCCAGCACTCAGGAGACAGAGGCAGGCAGATCTCTGTGTGTTTGAGGTCAGCCTGGTCTGCAAAACAAGTTTTCCAGGACAGCCAGGATTGTTACACAGAGAAGTCCTGTCTTTAAAATCAGAGGGAGAGAGGGAGAGAGAGGAAGGGAGGTTGAGAGACTAGACTTGTGAATGATTTAGGCGGTGACTCAACAGCTGCCACATTGATGTTTGTCAATGATTGGGGACAGGGAGCTTCAAGGTGCAGGTGGCAAGGGTAATACATGAGTTTCCAGCTAGGATATCTTGGGAAGTGCAGGAGAAGCCCAAGGAGCCATGGGAGAAGTGTCTAGTGGCTTGTGGAGTTTGATTTCAGGGTATCAGAAACTCCACAAGGAGCTGCCGAGAGGCAGCTGCAGGGGTGGTGGTGGAGCTCAAAGCGAGAGTTGTGATGTCATC
This sequence comes from Cricetulus griseus, assembly GCF_003668045.3. Classification (NCBI taxonomy): domain Eukaryota; kingdom Metazoa; phylum Chordata; class Mammalia; order Rodentia; family Cricetidae; genus Cricetulus; species Cricetulus griseus. The sequence continues at coordinate 17,006,079 of NC_048595.1, forward strand.
AACCTCAACCTCAGCCAAACCAAAAACAAAGCAAAACTACTTTCCGAGACCTACCTTTTCTTGCACTGATTTTACCTGTTGGTATTTTCCAAAGACCCCATCTTCTCTTTCCTTCCTCCCCCGAGTGTGGCAGGGGCTGACTGTATCACAGTCATCTTCATCTCTGGAGTCAGCTGAGATTGCAGGTGTGTGTTATCAGGCCTGCTATATGGTTTTTCTTATTTGAAGGCCTCACAGAGATCCACCTGTCATCTGCTGGTCCCTGCCTCAAGTGCTGGCATTAAAGGTGTGTATTATCTAGTCCAAGAGATTTTTTTTAACATTTATTTTAATTATTTAAAATTTCGTGTGTGTGTGTGTGTGTGTGTGTGTGTGTGTGTGTGTGTGTGTGTGTGTGTGTAGGTATGTGTGTGTGAGTACAGGTGCTCTAGGAGACCCCCAGAGTTTTAACAAAAGCTTCCTAAGGGCCCATTTCCCCCAGGGTGTGGGAGCCCTGGCTAGCAACATCAACTTCTGATACACCAGGGAACCAGTTAGCAAGTCATCATTATGGTGTCATCCCTGGTGTCCTAACAGCCTGGGAACAGCTCTGTGCTCCCTTTGCAACCCTAACCTTTGAGAAGACAGTTCACACTGGAGCACATTTGCTTTGCTGGAAATGCTAGAGAAATAGTAACACCCCAAATATGCTACATGGGAGGTTCCTAGTTACACTTGAGCTGTATTGATATATTCCTTTAACTTCCTTTCCAGACACCGAAGGTGCAGAACTGGTGGAGGGCTCTGCTTGTTCTAGAACTGAGGACTGAACTCGGAGCCTCCCATGTGCTAGATACCTACCTACTCCACTACTGATAACATTCTCAGCAGTCCCCACGCCTTTTTAAATTTAAATTATGTTTATGTGTATGATAAGTGTTTTTGCTTTATGTATATTCGTCCACCACAAAACCAGAGAAGTCACACGAGAGCATCCGATCCCTAGGGCAGGAGTTCTAAACAGTTTTGAGTTGTCATGGGGTGCTAGGAATTGAATCCAGGTAGATGTTCTACAAGAGCAGCAGGTGCTCTTACCACCAAACTGTCATTGAACTATCATCAATGCTGTCCAGCCTCGTTCCAAAGCCCTGGTCTCAAATGATTCTCAGCCGGGCAGTGGAGGCGCACACCTTTAAATCCCAACACTCTGGAGGCAGATGCAGGCGGATCTCTTAAGTTTGAGGCCAGGCTGGTTGGTCTACAGAGTGAGTTCCAGGGCAGCCTGAAACCATCCAAAAATAAAATTAATAATTTTGCATACACACACATGAGAGTTCTGCCTGCGTGTATGTGTGTGTGTACCATTCCTGTGTCTGGTGTCCACAAAGGTCAGAAAAGGGTCTTCGAACCTGGTCCTTTCCAAAAGCAAGAACTGCTCTTAAATGCTGAGCCACCTCTTCAGCCCCTGCTCTTGTCTTGAATCACAAGCTCTGACTGTTTCTGAGATGGTCTGATTGTTTTGCTATTTTTTTCAGGGGCAGGGTTTGAGACAGGGTTTCTCTGTGTAGCCCTAGCTTTCCTGCAACTCACTCTGTAGACCCTGGCCTCCAATCCTCTTGAGTGCTGGGATTAAAGGCTTGCACCACCACCGACTGTTTTGTTATTTGTTTGTTTAGTAACCTATTGGGATGGGGGAAGCACAAGCCAATTACATGGCAGGTGGTCAGGACAACTTCCAGGAGTTTTCTCTGTCAATAGGAGTTGAACTCAGTCATCAAACAGGCTTCTACTGAAAGCACCTTTACCCACTGAGCCATCTCACTAGCCATTTTAGTTGTTTTCCTTGTTTGTGTGGAGACAGGACGCTGGTCTCAAACTCAAGAGATTCCTCTGACTCTGCCTCCTGAGCACTGGGATTTAAAAAAAAAAGTTTGCCGCCTTTAATCCCAGCACTCGGGAGGCAGAGGCAGGCGGATCTCTGTGAGTTTGAGGCCAGCCTGGTCTCCAGAGTAAGTGCCAGGATAGGCTCCAAAGCTACACAGAGAAGCCCTGTCTCAGGAAAAAAAAAAAAAAAAGTTTGCACCATTATGCCTGGCTCTTGTTGTGTTTCCAGGAACTCTCTCTCTCTTTTTTAAGGAAGATTTCTTCATTTTATGTACATGAGTGCTCTAGTTACATGTACACCTTTGTGCCAGAAGAGGGCATCAGATCCCACTCTAGATGGTTGTGAGCCACCATGTGGTTGCTGGGAATTGAACTCAGGAACTGTGGAAGAGTAAATAGCCAGTGCTCTTAACCACTGAGCCATCTCTCCAGTCCCCAGAAACTCTCTTTTTAAAACAAACACTGTAACTTTTCCTTTTGGATGTGTTTTCTTTTTTCTTGCAAAGCTAATGAGATATTCATACCCAATACTTCCACATTGCTTTTCCACTGGCCCATGCCCTTAGAAACTATCCAGGCTTTCACACTGACTAGATGAGATGTAGCATACTCAGAGTTCAAGACACACTGTATCCACAATTCCTACAGGACAGCCTAAGCAAAGTACCTGTAAAACTTAGGCACAAAGCATAAATGTAAAAGTGATCATGTCCAGGTTTTTTGGTTTTTTTTTGTTTGTTTGTTTGTTTTGTTTTTGTGCCCAGGTTTTAATAAACCCAGTAAGTGATATCAACCTGTTTGAGATTACCAAAGTAACTGAGTTGTTTTGATTTTAAAAATTATACCTTTAATTATAGAATGTTGTTAGGATAATACAGCTATAGACAAGACAATAGAGTAATTGACCAATACCAAGGGAATCTGCTCTACACATTTACTTGTTCCTCCACTCTCCATGACCGTAAACACAGGCACAGAGTGTCTGGGCATGTGCAGAAAGAGCCAGGGACCTGCAAATAGAAGGCATGCAAATAGCTTTAGTGAAGTGTGGCAGGCCACGCCTCCACACAGTTCAGCACAGGAAGTGGACAGCAGTTGATCGTAGGAGAGGGGGCAGAGCTGGCATGGCCACCCAGCTGGAGTGTACATGTGTGGAGAGATTGGAAGGCAATCGGAAACCTTTCCCAGGCTTTATCTCCTAGAAGACAAAAGCATCAAATGGGACACTAGCATAACCTTTAAAGGAAGGCTGGAGGGGGTGCAGGGGGGAAGGGGGCAGGGTAAGCATAGGGGAGGGGAAGGGGGTGAAATGAAGATGGGTCGGAGGTGCTGTCTTCTACAAGCTACTCCCAAGCAGTCACTTACAGTGACTTAAAGAAGCAACAGGAGAATGCTGAAATCCACCCAAGTCATTGGCTACACTGATATAGACAACATATTTGAGTTTAGTTACCAAGAATATGTAAGTCACCTAACAGTTAAAATATGAATATTCATGGTAAGCTACATTTTGTACAGATAGAAACCATGTGCTCTGCTCCAAGTTCGTACTCAAATGGAGTGACCACTTCAAGGCCCTAGGAGTGGTTTTTCACTGGGTTGCTTTTGAGGTTGTCACTGGTGAGTGACTGGTATCACCCAGCTGTGCTTACAGTGACTCTGTGGTAAAAGCGATACTCCTGAAATGCCAAAACCCAAAGAATTTCAACAAAAAGGGTTTTCTTCTTTTTTGTTGTTTTTCAAGACAACAAGCTCTTTATGTAGCCCTGGTTGTCCTGGAACTCCCTCTGTAGACCAGGCTGGCCTTGAACTCACAGAGCTCTGCCAGCCTCTGCCTCCTGAGTACTGGGATTAAAGGCATGTGCCACCCTTACTTGTTCCCCCATACCCCCTGGAAAAAAAAGTTCTCTTAAAAAAAAAGTTAACGTTTGCAACTTTGCACTAAGCACCATAGAAACACACTGGGCACCGGTTCCCTTCCATCCCCACGGGACTGGATAAGCACCAATATCCGGGCTATCTCAATGGGCTGAGAGAAGGAGAACTGAGGTACACTGGGTCAACTCTCGTTTTAACTATTTGTATCTGGAGGCTGGAAACACATTCCTCTTTTAGGTTTATTCATTTCTTCTGATGAGGCCAAAGAGGTTTTCATCACAGGAGAAGATAACTCAGTCTGAGAAAGGACAATGGACCTAACTGTCCAGTCATTATCTCACAACTGATGGAAACATACAAACAAGAGTTTGGTTCTGTCCAAGACAAAACCTTACAGGACAGTGCAGGCTTGAGCACTAGTGTAAAATTTTTTTCCCATAACAAAAGAAAAATAAAGGACATTTCTCACAACAGAGTTATGTCTACAGTTCTATCTTAGGATCTACACCCCATAAGAACATGCTAATGCTTATGAATTCGGTTTCTACTATTAGAATACACATTTCACTGTACATACACATGCCTTTATGCAAGCTAAGATAAAGACTGGGGTGTGGCCCTATCAAACCCTAGAGTTAGCAGTACAGGGGCAAGTGATCTTAAAGATAGATGGCAAAGAACCCAGAAATGACTGACACTCCCTGGGAAGGGTTCTGTGCCCCCTTCCCTGAAGGGGTCAGTTCGCTTCCTACTTTCATTCCATCATAACTTACAGTCCTATCTTTTCCTAAAGGCAGTTTCCACACTATGATCCCTAAAGTGATTTTTGAAAAAATACATAAACCTGATTAATGACAGCATCAATGGGTATCTATCTATCTCTTGCCAAGGTCACCACCATCCATGGGCCCTTGGTCCTTAATTAACCCTGCACCTCCTTTTCCCTTTCACACTGTATCTTCCGGCAGCTTTCAAACAAGCGAGAAAAAGGAGAAATGATGAGATGGCTGCCTTCAGTGTGCAGGATCCTGTGTCGAGAAGATGGCAAGACACAGATACGAGCTCCTCAAGGAGAAAGCGCTTTGGAAGTGCAGTGTGTGGACAATGACAACTCAGGACAAGTCTGCCTGCCCTCTGCCAATGCAGCCGCGGCCACCCTGTTTCAGTGCTGCATTCCCACTGCAGTCTTTTGGGACCAGAGATCCAAAAGAGAAACACTCTTTAAAGATCTACTCCATCTCCAGGCCTAAGCATCCGCCAGCATCTCATCCTCTAGTCTTGAGCTTTCAAGTTACTTGGGATGGGGGCTGATTTTGATGAAACAATTAATATAATAATCAGTGAATAAAAATAACTATGGGGGGGATAACATCCCCAAAGCTGTGGGTGGGGATTTCAAAAGGGTTGTCTTCTTCTGTGTCTTCACTGTGGCCCACAACAAGGAAAGTCGGTCTTAAGAAGGCTCACTGTCATCAGATACGACTGTACCTTCAAATGAATCGTTTCTTACACGGGATCACTGGACTTAGTCCGTATGGACTCTCTTGTGTTTAATAAGAGCTGAGCTCCGGCTGAAGCTCTTATCACACTCGGTACATTCGTAAGGCTTCTCTCCCGTGTGAACTCTCTGATGTGTGATGAGGTTGGAGCTTTGCGTAAACCCCTTTCCGCACTGCACACACTCATAGGGCTTTTCCCCCGTGTGGGTTCTCTGGTGCTTAATCAGATCTGACCTCTCCCCAAAGCTTCGCCAACACTCGTTACACTCGTAGGGCTTCTCGCCGGTGTGAATCTTCTGGTGTGTGATAAGATGGGAGCTCCGGCTGAAGCTTTTCCCACAGGCGGTGCACTCATACGGCTTCTCTCCCGTGTGAGTCCTCTGGTGCTGAACCAAGTGTGAGATGCGGCTGAAGTTTTCCCCACATTCGTTACAGTGGTACGGTTTCTCCCCGGTGTGGGCCCTGCGGTGCCGCACCAGGTCAGAGTTCTGACTGAAGTGCTTCCCGCACTCCTCGCACTTGTAGGGCCTCTCTCCCGTGTGGACGCGGTAGTGTTTGATGAGGTCGGACCTCTCGCTGAAGCCGCGCCCGCACTCATTGCACTCGTACGGCTTCTCACCCGTGTGAGTCCGCTGGTGCTGCGCCAGGTGGGAGCTCCGGCTGAAGCTCTTCCCGCACTCCTCGCACTCGTACGGCTTCTCCCCGCTGTGGGTCCGCTGATGCTGGATGAGGTGAGAGAGCCGGCAGAAGCTTTTCCCGCACTCGTTACATTTGTGAGGCTTCTCCCCGGTGTGGATTGTCTGGTGCTGAATGAGGTGAGAGCTCCTCCCGAAGCTTTTCCCGCACTCGTTGCAGTCGTAGGGCCGCTCGCCAGTGTGTGTCCTCTGATGCTGGATCAGGTGGGAGCTGCGGCTGAAGCCCTTGCCACATTCGTAACACTTATAGGGTCTGTCTCCCGTGTGGGTTTTCTGGTGCCGATTGAGGTCTGAAATCTGACCGAAGGCCTTTCCACACTGCGAACATATGTGATAGCGGATGTCTGCGTGGACTTCTTTGTGGACAAGCAGGTCGGTGACCTGCTGGAGGGGGTAGCTGACCCACTCTTCTGCTGTCAGGTCTCCCCACTGTCTTTCGGACCTGTCCCCACTTTCAAAGGCCTCTTCGCTTTCAGGATTCTTCTCAGCATCCCCAATAGGCTCTTCAGACATGGTCACAAATTCTACGTCCTCACTAAGCTCTTCTTTCTGGTTTGCTTCATTCTCACTCCTGATCTCAAAATCTGTACAGAAGAGTGGATAACGTAGAGACCAGTCAGTGCACAAACGTATCTACTGTGTTCTAAGCACTCCCCTAAGGGGTTCTATTTATTCCCCCACTCAAGGTGCTGGAGAGTAAACCCAGGATTTTGGGCTTGGCATTTAAGTGCTCTACCAATCACCTACACCACGCCTAGCTCCAGTACCCAGTTCTCTTTCTTTTAGTTTTCTCTTTAGTTTATTTCAGCAGCAGGTAAGAATGCAAAAGTGGGAGGTAGGTGTATCATCCACAGGGGAGGGTGGGTTGAAATGTTGACACCCTAAATTCTTAACATGAATATATGTCAATTACCATGAAAGTCCATCTCCATAAAACTCATCATCTCCATAAAACTCAGAGAGGTGAAGTGGCTTTCGAAAGGTCATTTGCACATCCGTGTGCACACAGGTACATGTAAGACATCACACACACACTCACATGCACACATACCCCAGCACACACACACACACATACACACACACACACACACTCACATGCACACATACCCCAGCACACACACACACACACACACACACACACACACACACACACACACCACAAAGCAAGCAACAGAAAAGAAATCCAAGCTCAGCTTGGTGGCATATGCCTTTACTCCCAGCACTTGGGAAGCAGAGGCAGGGGGATCTCTGTGAGTTCAAGCCAGCCTGGTCTATAAACGAGTTCTAGGATAGCCAGGGTTGTTACACAGAGAAACCCTATCATGAAAAGAAAAAAAAATCCAAATATTTAATGATACATTAAAGGATCCAAGGGACCCTGAGATAGACAAACAAAAACACCTTGAAGAGCCTGACAGATGGCTCAGTGGTCCAGAGCACTTGCTGCTTTTGCAAGAAGACCTGAGCACAGTTCCCAACACCCAACATCAGGCAGCATACAAACTGTCTGTAACTCCAGTTTCAGGGGATCTGATGCCCTCTTCTGGCCTCCGTAGGCACCAGGTATGCACATGGTGCACAGACATTCATTCAGACAGAACGTCCATACACATTAGAAGGAGAAACAAAACCACAAAGTGCCTTGGAAACATTTCTTAACGCTCCCCTAAATTTATCTGGGTAAGCAACAAGGCTCTTGGTGATTCTATATAAGAAGTGCTCTTAGATAGTCTATTGGGATACAAGAGCATGTCTTTTTAAAAATGCTCCTTTCTGTCAGGTGATGGTAGCACACAACTTTAATCCCAGCACTTGGGAGGCAGAGGCAGGAGGAGCTCTCTGAATTTGAGAGCAGCCTGGTCTACAGAGTGAGTTCCAGGACAGACTCCAAAGCTACAGAGAAACCCTGTCTCAGAAAAAAAAAAAAAAAGAAAACAAAACAAACAAATCTCCCTTTTCTTCCTTTGTTATTGTTTTGTGGAGTGATATATTTAGGCTGTATTTGCAATAGATCTGGGTAAATAACATAGTTATGGCTATTTCATTTTTACTTCATTTTTAACTATGTGTTTGTGTCTGGGTTGGTGTATGGGTACCTGTGATTGCAGGTGCCCTTCAGGGACAGAAGAGGGCATCTGATCCCCTGGAACTGGAATTACAGGTGGTTGTGAGATGCCTGATGTGGGTACTGAACTCAGGTCCTCTGCAATAGCAATACATGGTCTTAACAGCCAAGTCATCTCTTCAACCCATTTTTATTTTTGTTTGTTTTGTTTTTGATAGTGGAGTTGTTGCTGTTTTTAAGGAATGATTCAAGGGACAAAGAAGGGCTCAAGGAAGAAGCAGGGTAGGGGAACAAATCAGAATAAAGTATACCAACACATATATATGAAAAACACCACAATGAAACCCATCATTTACTATCACCTAAAAATGAATTAAAAAATAAATAAAAAGAAGAATCCAAAGAAATTGGGACATCAGAAAAAAGTCTAAGCTAAGAAAACCCCTCAGGTCACTTTTTATTCTGAGAATAAAAACATTTTAAAATATCTTAGTCCTGTGCTTAGCTTATGTAGTTCTGAGGATCAAGCCCAGCACTTCAAGTATTCGAAACACTCTACCCACTGAGCTGCATCCAGAGCCTCACAAGTTCTCCTCTAGTTAGGCTTTGTGACCTGACTAATCAGCACAACACAGCACACTTGGAAGGATGATCACCTCTGAAACAGCTCTAGACAAGAAGCTACCTCAACAAAGTACCTGAGGCAAAGCTGCAGCTATGGAGCCAAAACAAACACAAAAGGGGTGGCTTCTGCCCTTCTGTGAACCTGCTTCAGAACCCCTCATCTCCTAGCGCCCCAGAGAAAAAGTGCCATTTACAGGGCACGTATGACCTGGCAGGCACCGCAGCGTCAGACCTGTTTGGTCAGTGATCTGTACAAACAGGCTGCAGGGTGGCAAATGACTCAGGGCACGAGAACCCTCAAAGTCTCTAAAACTGCAGAAATTCTTTTTCTTTTTTTGGCCACATAACATAGATCGTCCACATTTAAAGCTTTGCATAACTAGTTGTGTTGTTTTCCTCAAAAAAAAAAAAACAAGTCTGAATCGAAAGACCTAAGCCATTTTGACAGTTTCATGACAGGAGATGAAAATAGATAAAAAATCCTGACTCACCCAATGAGACAACATTTCCATAATTCTCCTGCATCACATCCCTGTAAAGATCTCTTTGTGTAGGATCCAGAGGTCTCCATTCTTCCCGAGTGAGGTACATGGCCATATCTTCAAATGTCACAGGGGCCTGAAATCACACAATGCTTCCTCACTACTTAGTACCTAGGAGTTTAGTACCAGCTTTTCTTCTTGAAATTAGAGACATGATTAGAAATGTCGAGAAGGCAATGGCATTAAGTCTGATCTGTAGATTCCAGAGAAGAAATAAGAAAGAAAGAAAAATAAATAAATAAAAACACGTGGTCAAAAGGCAGGGGCAATCTGCTAGCTGCCTCCTCAGGCATTCTACTAGACATCCCTGCCCACTTGGGGACCCTTATTTTCTTGCCACTTCCTCTTCAGAACAGACATAGAACTTACATGGCTCTATATCTCTACATACAATGTTCTTTTCTTTTTCTTCCTGGGATTTTGTTTTGTTTTTCGAGACAGGGTTTCTCTGTGGCTTTGGAGGCTGTCCTGGAACTAGCTCTTGTAGACCATGCTGGTCTCGAACTCACAGAGATCCACCTGACTCTGTCTCCCGAGTGCTGGGACTAAAGGTGTGCACCACCAACGCCCGGCTACAATGTTCTTTTCTAAGACCAGTGAAATTCTCCTCTTTATGATCCAAAGTGCCAACTGTTATTTTGTGTCCCCACCCTCCCTTTTGCCCTTCATTCCTTCCTCGGATACCTCATCTAGGAGTTAATCACGATTTACTGGTTCCCAGTAACTTCCTTGTTAAGGCAAAGAAGAGTACTTATCACTTTGTATCAAGGATAATCCTATGCACCTCTCTCTCCACAGAACGTTGGCAAGGAGGGTACCACCCATCTTGTTCGGTTTTATTCTCCCTAGTATTTAAAGACATGCAATAGATAGATGTTCGATCTATGTTTGTATATGGCTAAATCAGCCAGCACTAAGGCCCTGCAACAGAACAGTGAAATGAGCTAATCCCAGGGGTTTCCTATAGGGGTTTGCAGAACGGGGAAACACCGGGCGAGATGGATAAGCAGAGGCGAGGTCCGGGAAGCCACCCCCGGCTTACCTGGGACCCAGCCATGAGCAGGGTGGCTGCCATCTCAGGCTCAAGCGTTCGTCTCCTGGGAGAGAGAGCAGGGAAAGCAGCTAGTAGACAAGGCTGAAGGAGGCGAAAAGCAGGGAGTGAGGCGCGGCCAGAGGCCCTGCCCACTCCCTAGGGCTGGAGTTCTGAGGGCAGGGTATGCGGGGACGGCCCAGGACCGGCCACTCTCCTCCCTGATCCCCGAACGTGACCCGCTGTCCGTGCCTCCGTTAATTTCGAGTACATGCAATGTAAGGGAGGACAGCCTCTGGCTAGGTGCCCCCTGGGTGGGGGTCAGGCCGATGCTATTTGAGGGAGGAGGCTTTCAACCCAGCCCTAAGAACGCCTCTGCTCTTCCATCTCTGGGCTGGGGGCCTTTCCGGCAGCAACCTCAGCCAATCAACAAAAAAAAATCATAAAACACTCGGCCAATCAGATGCCAAATCATCGGCCCTCCTCCTGCCGCGTGGCCGAGCATCTCCAGCACGCGTGCGTGCGCCTCGCGGCCTGCCGGGACTTGCAGTTCCACTCTGGCGTACAAAGGCCACTTAGAGGCCAAGAGCAGGGGTGGGAAAAGAACAAAAGGGAGGAGACGGCACCACGTCCTTCAAGACCAGACGGAGTATCCTCCACTTTCTTCTCGGAGACCACAGCGCGACTCAGTAAAGGAGGCGTCCCTGTCTTTTCTCACGGCGCCACCGCCGTCTTTGAGTCAGATATTATCCGCGATGTCAGACTAAGTGTGGCGGCCTGGGCTGAACTCAGCTGGGATCAGCCCTCATTTGACAGCCCAGGCCAGAGCGGGAAAAGGCTCCAGTTCCCTCCCTCGGGAGACTCCCAAGCCGCGACGGAACTTTGGGCCCCGCCCACGTGCTCACAACACCTCCCAGCGCCGCCTGCAGCGGTTACTCCCCGTGTCCGAGAACTACAACTCCAAGCAGACCTTGCGGCATTCGCAACCCGCCTGCCGACTACATATCCCAGGAGGCTTCGTGCTACACGCCCTCTGCAGGAGTGCTGTCCGCAGCCCGGCCCGGGGTATCCTGTTAACCCTGTCGGGAGCTTCTCGCGCTCTTTTATAGAGAAAGTGCACTTATCTAAAACGCCAGAACACTGAAATCAGAAGCTAGGGTGTGTAGGGAGGTAACTGGCCTCAGAGTGGAGACTCAAGGACCTTGCACTTTTGGCTGTCTCTCTGTTGAATGAATTCCTGTGAAGACCTCCCAACAGCATGGAGACCCTGGACGATTACGATGACCAGAACCCGAAAGAATCCTAATAGTAATCTAGGTCTGTTTCAAAAGAGCCACAGACCGGGTTAGGGTGGAACGAAAAGGCTTACCTCCTGGTCTGTGAAAGATCCAGTGGATCGCTGGGATCCTCGAGAGGCCTGAAATCCCCAAGCCTCAGAGTTCTAAAGAGCCCTGATGTTCGGAAAGATTCTAGATACCACCAGCAGATTCCGGAGACCTCAGAGCCACGGGTAGAAATCCTAATCCATAGACTAAACAGGCAAAGGCCAGGATTCGATGGTAGGATTGAGCCCAAAGCTTCAAGGTTTGCAGAGATCTCAGACTGTGCTATTGCTCGGAGAAACCACAAGCTCATAAACAGGTCTCTGAGGCCGTAACAGCTGGCCAAGAAACACCAGCAGTAGCTAAACTGCATTCAGTAAGAATTCTCCAAACGGAAGGACTTGGAGCCTTCCCTTTCCCCAGCCTGGATGAAGGAATTACACAATGGAAGGCGAGGGCTAGGCAAAGCAGACATTCTGTGTAAGGAAGCGCTCCCAGCTTGCTGTAGCCTTGGAGAGGGAAGTGATGGAAAAAGAATATAGCAGCTTATTAGGGACTCCCACCCTCTTCAAGTTATAAATATCCCCAGAACCTTGGCTTGATGCCCAGAAGCCTGTTGTCTCTGACTGAACAGGAGACTGCTCTGCCTGGGCTGGGGAAAGGGGCTTTTCTTTTGTTTTGTAGCTACATCCATGCACTGAAGGACTTAAAAAAAATTTTTTTTTCAAATATGACTCCCGACCATGCTTTTTATTAGAGTGTCCTGTTCCCAGTGCCCAGTTATTTATGGCTACATTGCTCGGGGATCTAAAAATGAGCTAGCAGGACCCCTACCAGCCATAAAACATCTCTTCTGCCTGTCCTTCTCTTCCACTCCCAAAGCTGGGTCGCAAAAATGTTTAGATGCCACAGAATTGTTCCATTCTACCTACTGTAAAATTGACCCAGCCACCATGTAAATTAGAATCCTGAAGGATTTACAAGAGTCAGAAGAATGTGGACATAAAGGTCAGACAGAAAGAACAATTGGACCCTACGTATTTGGATAGTCTTTGGTAACAGGAGAAACTTCCAGAAAGGTTCATGGGTGTATCTGATGGCCTGAAGGTCTGGGAAATCATAACAACTCTGGGTTGACCTTATCCTCACACTATTATTTCTGTTGGAAATACGTAAGAAAGTGGAAGTTGGGCCTGTGGGCCGGTTCAAGTTTATGGTATGTGTATGTATTCAAGCCTAGTATATGGGATTGCCAATAACCCAGAAAGTTGAGGCCTCACTCAGAAAACTGAGTGGTCAAAAACAGGGGTCAATAACTGAACTCCCAGAAACAAAGTGGATGACTGGTGCAGAGCTGGGCTGCTTAACAACAGGTCTTTTAAGGTCAGAAGAGGGCCCAGCCCCATCTTGGAAGGGGCTCCCTTTTCAGGTCTCTTCTCGAAGATTGCTTTGTAAACTTGAGGCCTTTTGTCCCTTTGCTGTCAAGCTTTTAAGCCCTCCTTTGTCCCTCTGGCTATTCTTTTTATTCCCAAGGATGGGGGTGGCAGAATGGCTGTGTGCCCAGCTTGTCAGCTTGCCTCAGGAGTAAGTGCTTTTTCTTTATCCACCTGGGAATGGAGAAGCTTTGAGCAGGATGTTCCATCACCTGGGAGGGTGGGGCAGGAAAGACAGGGTTTATGGGTCTTCCTGTAGCAGCTTGCTGCCTAACTCTGTGGGTTGGGGGGGGCGGTTGTCACTGGAGGAGGCAGCAGCTTCCTGCCCTATGGTTCAATGTCATTCGAAATACGGTTTTGGGTTTTCTAGAGTGAATTGGAAAGTCCTGTCTGTCCCCGTCACCCATTAGATGATGAATACCTTCTTCGTGTGGAGGCTTCAGTAGATCTTGGCCCTGGGGAAATGAGGATCTTCCTTGAAAGTCTTTAAAATAAGCATTTGCTGCTGAATCACTGTTCCGATGGGGTTCTGTAAATGGTTGTTTTTGTTTTGTTTTTCGAGACAAGGTTTCTCTGTGGCTTTGGAGCCTGTCCTGGCATTTGCTCTGGAGACCAGGCTGGCCTTGAACTCACAGAGATCCACCTGCCTCTGCCTCCTGAGTGCTGGGATTAAAGGCGTGCGCCACCAATGACTGGCTATAAACATTTTTCTAAAGATTCATTTTATTAATTCCCTACCGTGTGTGTGTGTGTGTGTGTGTGTGTGTGTGTGTGTACACCCAGGTACGTGTCCTGAGAAAGCCAGGAGATCCCCCTGGAGCTGGAATTGCAGGCCATTGTGGGCCATCCAATGCTGGCAAACTCCAGTCCTCTAAAAGAACAAGCATTTTTAATCTCTGAAGCAGTTCCCTGGCCCCATGTTTTAGTAAATCTTATGGTTATCTATGAGCAGTCCAAATGTAGCTTTTCTTTGTTATCAGAAGCATTAATCTGTTAAACATTTTAAAATATGGCTCCATATTTGTAATTCTATTTTCTCAATTTTCTTTTTCAAAGGAAATGACCTGGATTTCCCTTGACCTTAGAGCTGCACCCAGACTTGCATCCTGTCATGTTCCCGCCTGCCACCCACTTCTCCCTGGGAAAGAAGGAGGCTTTGCAATGGAGGTGACATCCAAGAAGTCTTGCAGATTCGTGGGCATGTCAGAGATGGAGACTGTAGGAGGGAGAGCTTTAGTCTTGAACAGTTTGTGCAAAGGCACAGAGGCGTGAAAGGACAGCTCTGTTCCAGCATGGCTTGGTTCCTTAGGACCTGAGGGAAGAGTGGCAGAGCAAAGAAGCAGGGCGAGGACAGCGTCTCATGCTCCCTTGCCTGCCTGCCTGTCTCTGCCTTTGGCTGCAGATCAGTGAAGCTGGTAGTCGGTCCTGCATGAAGGCCCTGGGGGTGGAGGGAGGAGTGCTGGCCTGGGTGACAAGAGCAGACGGGCTCTGCGGGAGAAGAGCAGGGCACAGGGGACTGGGGCACTTGGTCCCATAACGCTTCTGCTGGTTTTCCCCCAAGAAAGGATTTTACCAAAAATGTAGAGCATAGCTTTAAAAATGCACAACAAACTGATTAGGTATTGTCTAGGCTATTTAAGGACATCAACTGGACCCAGGATATTATGCCATTCCTGTACTAGATACTTAGCTAGGAATTGGATACCACCCCCTAAATGGCTGCAGGACTGCTGTGAGGATTAATCGTGAGAATGACACAGAGGAGGGCCTTGGCACATGGTGGCCATTATCCAAGTCAGGAGGGAGTTAAATGTGTCACAGATGTTCTGTGTGGTGAAGCCATATGAAGTGACTCAGAAGGTAACTGGGGATCTGGGTCCAAATCCAAGCTGTCTCCCAAGAACAAATTACTCCCTGAACTTTGGGCTTCTCAGCTTATAAAGAGTCTAATAATACAAACAGAGCTCTAGTTGTTGCCAGGATGGGGGAGGGTGGGGAACTGAAGGAGGGAAAGAGCCTCCCATATGTTAGACTGCTAGACAAATACTTGACCGCTGAGCCACAGCTTCAGCCTTTAAGAGCTGAAGAAGTTGCCGGGCGTTGGTGGCCTTTAATCCCAGCACTTGGGAGGCAGAGGCAGGCAGATAGATCTCTGAGTTTGAGGCCAGCCTGGCCAACAGAGAAAGTTCCAGGACAGCCAGGGCTACACAGAGAAACCCTGTGTTGAAAATAACCAAGACTAGGAAGATGGCCGATCTGGAACTCAGTAGACCAGGCTAGCCTCAAACTCACAGTGATCCACCTGTCTCTGCCTCCTAAGTGCCAGCTTAAAGGTATGTGCCACCAATGCCGGCTTAAGTAATTTTTTAAAAGGTTTAATACCACCAAGTCAAGTCGGTCTGTACCTCCAGTTACTAAGGAGGCAAATGTAGGAAGATCCAAGTTCAAAGTCAGCCTGGGAAGCTTAGGTGAGACCTCATCTCAAAAAAGTAAATAAAATGAAAGGGGTGGGGGTGGGGGGGGACTGGAGATGTAGTTCAGTGGTAGAGCACTTGCCTAGAATGCTGAAAGTCCTAGGTCCAGTCGCCATTAGCTCCACAACCCAGTGGCCCAAGCGACCCAGTTCTTGGGCCAAAGGGTTCACTGAGAAAGTCACCATCAGGTGCTCTTAGCAAAAGGAGTAGCTGTTGCTACCAGATAGTGTGTGTGTAAAGCAGGAGTCTAAGCATTTCACATGTTGTTAGCTTCATGCTAGGAGTGAGTATAGCTAATGTTTTGCAGTGGAAAACTGGAAGCATGGAGAGTTACCCAGTAGTGCGCCCCAGATACCCACTTGGTAAATGCCCACTGACTGACAGATGCTACTGGCACTGTGAGACAGAAGTATTTTAAGAATCATGGACTACAACAAGAGACTGAGCTAGAAGAGGTAGGGGAGTTCTGAGGCCCCATCTCCTGTTGCCTGGGGGTGGGAATTGCAAGGGAATGTGTCTGTCAAAGGTGAGCTTGAGGAATGGGTACAATTTGCACCAGTCTGGGGTGGAGGAAGCCAAACAGCTAGCCATAGGTAGGAAGGGCCTTGTGGTAATGAATATGAAAAATAGACCACTTAGGCTAGAGCAGCAAGAGAGTAGAAGTGGAGGCTAGGCAGTGGTGGCGCACGCCTTTAATCCCAGCACTCAGGAGGCAGAGGCAGGAGGATCTCGGTGAGTTGGAGACCAGCCTGGTCTGGTTTACAAGAGTGAGTTCCAGGACAGTCTCCAAAGCCACAGAGAAACCCTGTCTCAAAAAACCCAGAGAGAGAGAGAGAGAGAGAGAGAGAGAGAGAGAGAGAGAGAGAGAGAGAGGAAGGGAGGGAGGTGGAAGATGAGAAAATTGAGCCATTTAAGATGTGGCCAGTTGGCAGGTTAAGACCACTGGCTGCTCTTCCAGAGGACGGGGTTCAATTCCCAGCACCCGCATGGCAACTCATAACTGTCTGTGACTCCAGTTCCAGGGGATCAGGCACTCCTATATAGGCATACATGTC
Organism: Cricetulus griseus; assembly: GCF_003668045.3. Classification (NCBI taxonomy): domain Eukaryota; kingdom Metazoa; phylum Chordata; class Mammalia; order Rodentia; family Cricetidae; genus Cricetulus; species Cricetulus griseus. The sequence goes on from NC_048595.1 coordinate 17,022,559, forward strand.
GGTAAAACACCAATACACATTTAAAAAAGACAGGAAGAGGGAAAGCATCTACCAAACCATTTCAAAAAAAAAAAAAAAAGCCTCCAGATTTTTCAAAACATAAAACACAGGCAGCTAGCAGATGGAGAGACACACTGCAAGCTGGATAAGGCTTTTGAACTTGATTTGTGGGCTGATAGAAATGCACTGAGGATGACTGAGGCCACTCAGGTGAGCTGACAAAAGTGGAATAGGAAGGCCACTGCGCTGGGAGCCCAGCTGAAGGACTTTCCATCAGTCCCTGAAAGAGAATCTTGCGAAGCCTGTTGATCATAGAAGTGATGGAGAGAAGGGCTTCACAACAGAGGGACTTGGCTGTATCTGAGAGGCCCTGAGTGACACAGTCTTGACTTAAAGAGAATGGAGGACTAGCAAGAGAGACCTGGTAGCCTCAATGAGATGATTAAGATTTCAGGGGAAGGGGACACTGGAGAGATGGTTCAGTGACAAAGAGTACTTGCTGCTTTCAGAGAGGTCCCAGGTTTGATTCCCAGCACCCACATTGAGGCTCACAATCTTCTGTAACCCCAGTTCCAGAGTTATCCCATACCTTCTCCTGGTTTGTGTGGGTACCAGGCATGCGCTTGGTACTCTGCCATGCATGCAGGCAGACACTCATATACATAAAAAAAAAGCTAAGAAAGACTTTCCAGGGCTAAGGGTGTTACAGGATGTAGAGTGCTTGCCTAGCATTCACAAGGCCATGGCTTGACCTTTAGCACCACATAAACTGGGCATATTATTGCCCACCTGTAATCCCAGCTAATAGGGAAGCTCAGGAGCTCAGGTCATCGTTAATTTTGTATGAGTTAGAAGCTCACCAGGGTCCCGGTTGCCTATTCTGTCTGTCTGTCTCTCTGTTATACAATAAATACAAATAAAGACTTAGATACCATATTTTAGATGCCTGTAACACTCCTGACCCCTGCCAGTGTTGGGGATCAGACAACCAAAGGGTCTCACGCATATAAGGCAATGTTCTACCAACTGAGCTATTTCCCAGCCCCTTCTGAAAATACAAATACCCTCTACATTAGTTGCAAGTTATTTAATGGGCTTTTATTTTCAATATTTTTTTGCTGAAATAACTCAGTAAGATCTTTTCCCAAAACTCCCAAAACATGTCTTCTCTCTGCTTCACCTCATCCAACCTTGCCCTTTTTCTCCTGGCAGAGGGAGGGGGAGACATGACAGACAACACATGGACAATCTGCCCTCCTTCAGAAAGCCTTCCTGAGTAGTTGATGTTAGTGTTAATTTGCCTAAAGCTTGATGAAGACAGCCTTGGAGTTAAGAGGCCTCTCAACAGTCCAGAAAGATCTGAGAGGCCAGTATGGCTATGGAACCAAGGTGAAGGTGAGGCAGAAGCCTGCCCTGCAGGAACTTTAAGCCCCCAAGCACGGGAGAAGTGGACACTTTGAAATGGGGTGGCAGAGCAGGGGACCTGAATGCAGTCACACCTGTGATCTTGCAAAGCTCTTTCCAGTCCTTGCCATTGAAACCGCATGAATTGATGGATCATGGGTGGGGACAGGAAAGCACACAGGGAGGGTATTAAAAAACCTACGGCCCGGCCCATTCAGTCTTTTGTGTGTCCTTTTGTCAAGGAGCATGTGTGCCATGTCATGTGTGGACTTGCACTGGCTTGTTCCTTCACTGTTTAATCTGATTCATCTCCTTTGTCAACAGTACAGTTACTGACAAAGAAGATTCAGGCTCTAAATCTTTAAGACACAGAGAACATAAGAGATAGTTGGGTTCTGATATCTTTTCCACAGTGTCTCTTTAAAATACTCATGGGCTGGGGAGAAGGCTCAGTAGATCAGGTGCTTGCCACCAAGGCTGAGGACCTAAGTTAGGACCTGATAGGCCCAGACCCTCACCCAGCCCCCTGCTTTGGCAGCCATGACAGGCTGCAGAAAAGACCCAGCAAGACATAGGTCCCTAACTCAACAACAGGTGCTGAGCTCCCAACCTTGCCCTAATCCCTAGGAAGCCACCCTTGCTCTCCTCCAATATATTCCCTGCCCCACTGCTGCTTGAGGACCTCCTGCTTTACCCACTGTGTCGGATGGACAGGGGAACCCGAGTTAACTCATAAAATTAAAGACTCTTTGCTTTTGCATCTGATTGGGTCTCTTGGTGATTTGGGGGTTCAGAGTTTGGGCACAACACACTCTCTGTGTGGATCCTGAGGACAGGACATGGGTTATCGGCTCGGCAGAAAGTGATTTCCACCTCCAACACCCCCCAGCCATCCTCCCAACCCCCTGAGGCAGATTTCCCTATCCAGTCTATTTCCAGACTCCATCTTCTGGTGGAGGTCCAGGACAGGTGGAAGGACGCTGACCACCCATTCTGGGATGGGATGACGCCCAGAAGACACCAGCTCCTCCACTGTCACTACCCAGCAGTGTTACCCCATGGGTGACCAGGACAGATGGAAACTTTGTAGTCCCTACAGTCACTCCAGGAGGCAAGAGCTCTGCTTACATGTTTGTACTTAAGGGGTGACATATTCAAATTCCTTGTTAGGACACAGGCTCTAGGAGGCTCAGTCTGGGGCTGCTAGACAATCAGTGACAGAACTACCACCGCTCACCACACCTGCATCAAAGGCTGTTCTACAAGTTTCTAGCTTTGCCTAAAGTTCTCTTCAGCACAAAGAGCAGCTGATATCAACATGGGAGAAGCTCCACATACTTCTTGGAAGCTCTGTGAGGAACACACTGGGACTGGGGAGGCTCTGGGGCTCAGGACCCTCAAGGAGACTGGAAGCATGAGCATCATGTAGCTCTACCTGAATGCTAGATCTATTCTTGCCCATAATGATCCAGAATCCCCCGGGGCCTTTCAGCCAGCTATGAACAGGACACATCAGTGTTTGTGAAGAGATTTCTATCTGCACAAGCCAAGTCACACAGTCAGCTCTTGAGAGTCACTGTGTAGATCAAGCTGGTCTTGAACTTGTGTTTATCCTCCATCTACCTCCCAAGCAATGGGACTCCGTGTATGCACTACCACATATGGATTTTTTTTCTTCTAATTTTTTTTTTTAGAATTATTTTCTTTCTCTGAGTGTTTGTTTTGCCTACATGAATGTACGTGTTCCACATGTGTGCCTGGTGCTCACGGAGATAAGAAGAGGTTATCAGATGCCCTGAACTGGGAGTTTTAGATGGTTGTGAGACACTATGTGGGCATTGGGAATTGAACCTGAGTCCTCTGCAAGAGCAATAGGTGTTTTTTAACCAGCAAGCCATCTCTCCAGCCAGGATGTTTTCTGTTTTGCTTAAAGACAGTTTTGAGTTGGGGGTGTAGCTATGTTGGTAGAGTACTTGCCTAGCAGGCGTGATGCCCTGGGTTCAACCTCCAGCATAAACTGGGCATAGTGGCACAGGCCTGTAATCCCAAATCCTGAAAGCGGAGTCAAGAGGATCACAGGTTCAACACATCCTTAACTACACACAGAGTTTGAGTCTATCCTGGTTTACATGAGACCCTATCTGAAAATACAATAAAATAGTAAAATGGAAATGAAATAAAGAAAATAAGAGACAGGGTTTCATTGTTTCCTAGGCTGGCTTTGAACTCCCAGACTCAGGCGACCACCTTCAGCCTCCCAAGCAGCTAGAATCACAAGCAAAATGTACCATGCCGGGCTTGGTACTTCTCCCCTCTTCCTTTCTTCTCTCCTTCCCCTCTACTCTATAAGCGGATGGATCTCCTCTATGCTGGGTGGAGCCCAGAGCCCACCCCGGGTTATATCTCCAGCCCCAATCTGCTAGTTTTCAGCTGGGGAGAGGGAACTAAAGATCAGTCAGGCCACTGACATGTCAAAGTTAAGACTCCTCTGATTTGATGCTGACATTCTGCATAGGTGCTGGGGGAAGCACCACACCCCCATGAGCCAATCATTTTTCATGATTGATTAATAATTGGCAACTTTCCCCCCACATCCCACTCCTCTAATCCCTACCCTCATCCAGGGCTCAGCAGTTTTCCTTCATTTGAATTTTTATTGTTGCTCTGGATCACATGGTCTGTGTTTGCTGCTTGATCTTCCTCACCTTGTCCACTGCTAGCCTGGTGGGTGGTTCAGTCAGCAGAACTACAAAACCAAAAGGCAACAGCATAAGAGGTCTCGTTGATCCCAGTACTTGTGAGTTTGAGGCCAGCTTGGTCTGTGTAAGGAGTTCCAGGACTTTGTCTCAAAACAACAACAAAAATAGCATGATGGTCACAGATCACTTGGTTGGACTGTAGCTGTCCCACATGGCAGTGGACATTAACTAAAAATACTGTCAGAAGACAAGATGCAACCTCCCTTGGGTCCTGCCTTTCCAACAGGCACAAAAGGGCACACAGAATGTCCTTTCCCCATAGCAGCCATCATTATTGAACACTGATCTTTGCTAGGTCATGGTAATATGTTTAAATCCATTTTACCCAGTATCTTTTCCATGTTCTTCTAAATTACATTTTATAAGTGTGTGTGTGTGTGTGTGTGTGTGTGTGTGAGAGAGAGAGAGAGAGAGAGAGAGAGAGAGAGAGAGAGAGAGAGAAATGGGGGATGTACTTCTGCATGTTATGAATATATGTTTCTCTTATTGGTTGATGAATAAGTCTGTTTCAGCAAATGGACAGGCAGGATTTAGCCAGGTGGGAAATCCAAACAGAGATAGAGAAAGGTAATAGGAGGAGTCAAAGAGATACCATGTAGCTGCCAAGGCAGCAAGAGATCCGGGCATCACCAATAAGCAAGGAAGCAAGAGGGCATCAAGGGTAAGCCAAGACCATGTGGAGATACACAGATTAATAGAATTGGGTTACTAATTAAGAGAGAGCTAGCCAATAAGAAGCCTGAGCCATTGGCCAAACAGTTTATAATTAATATAAGCCTCTGTGTGTTTATTTGGGACTGAATGGCTGCAGGACAGGGCAAGACAGAAACTTCTGTGTGTGTGTGTGTGTGTGTGTGTGTGTGTGTGTGTGTGTGTGAGACAGAAACTTCTGTGTGTGTGTGTGTGTGTGTGTGTGTGTGTGTGTGTGTGTGAGACTGGAGATTAAACCCAGGCCTCATTCAGATCAGAACATGCTCTAGTCCTTAGCTATACCCCCAGCAAGCAGTATCCAGGAAGGTTCTGTATAGCCCTCAAGCTGAAAACCAGACCATTGCCCCTGCAGGAGCCAGGCCACTAGGTCACAGCACTGGGTGGCAGAAGGCTTTTCCAGAGCTTCCCAAGAAGGACAGGATACTCAGGCCACTTCAGGGCTACTCTACTGTGACAGGGTTCAGCTTCCCCGTCTTATCCACGTGTGGCCAAGTTCAAGGGCAATAGCTTCTGTGAAAGCGATTCTCAGAGGCCTGGTCTAAATGCTCAGTGCTGTCCTTTTCTTCCTCTCTGTGGTCCCCAGGAAGCCAAGACCATCCATGTTCAACAGGCAGCCTTGGTCACACTGTAATAAACTGAGCTGCTACCCAGCCCAGCTGACACCCTTCCAAACTAACACTCCC